>NC_142012.1:164972169-165167169 GCF_049901735.1 Notechis scutatus | reverse complement strand
TTCCTTTCCTTTTTTCTTCCTTTCCTTTGCTCTTTTCTATCTTCGTTCCTCTCCTCTCCTCTCCAATGTCTTCCTTTTTCTTTTTTCTAGTACTGCTTTAGGCATGAAAGTTGGCTGGGTGACTTTGGCCCATCACCAGGAGACAGTGAATTCTAGTACTACTTTAGGCAGACGGAAGGCAGATGGGCGCCTTTGGGCCAGTCACTAGGAGACAGTGAAAGCAGGCTCCATTGGCTGTGGAAGAAACTGGGGAAGGGCAAAGTCTGGCTGGGCAGAGCAGGGAAGAGGTAGAACAAGGGAGAGGGAATTCAGAGGAAGATTCAGGCCCACCCCCCTCTTCATTCTAGGGCACACAGGGAGGAACGGAGAAGGGAGCAACGTGGGTTGCGTGGCTTACGGGGGAGGAAAGGGCCCTGATTCCCTTCATTAGCTGCAGCTGGGAACACAGTGTTTAAAAAGGGGAAGCTGCGTACAGCAAACTTGAGAGCAAATCATGAATTATCTGGTATCGTCGAGGCTTATCGGTGTTCCTGGCGTCTTCCCAACTGTGTGAGTTTTGCCATGCTTTCAAGTTTGAAATTCTTTCTCCTGCCCTGTCAAGTGAATTACTGCAGCGTGGTTTGTTTGGATGTTTAGTTAAAGTCTGTATGTATTTTGTTTTGGACTGAATTTTTCTCCAGCTGAAAGTAACCTGGAAAATGGGGGCAAAGTTGGAGGTAATAAAGTGGCTTTTCTTGCTTATTTGACCGTGATGCCTTTGTGCCATGCCCTGGGTCATCACTTTTCCTGCCAGTGGGTGCAGCGTGGTGTGTTACCCAGACCCAACACTTTTGTCTAACAAATAGTCCTCCATCTTGTGTAAATCCGGGAGATTCGTTCATTCTTTTACCTGCTTAAAGCATGCTTGTGGGCGAGTGAACCCTTGAGCTTCTGAACAAACAGCCGAGATATCGAAAGTGTCCTTGGGGTGGATTAAGATGAAGATTAAGTGATCAAAGCATTCCAGTGGTTCTTCACGGCTGCGATGCAAGCTATCACACACGCAGGCGCACGCACACAGCTCCCACTGCCACAGTGTGTGAGGCCGCTTGTGTCATTTCTGAAGGCAGCCTCCCATCCTGCAGAGGCTGGGTTTTAAAACTGTTCACAAACCAGCAAACCATGCTCAGCCCAAAACTTAATCCAAAGTTGATGGTGCAACTATCGCATCGATAAGACGAACCGAGTTGGTCTAGGTGCACGCGGGGAGAGCAAGAAAGTGGGTTTAATATTGCAATTACAAATACCTGGGAAGAAAAGCTCAATTCTACAAGAAGTAGGACAGTTCATTTAATGGGCCTTTGAAATGCACCTTTTGAATGCCAGGTAGGCCTCCGCTCTGAAAAAGCTGAAGATTCCTGCTTTAAGGCACCTGGTCCAAAGGTATAAAATAAAGCTTATCTAAATACCATGGGCCATGGGTGGAAGATGATTAAAGAGAGATCCAACCTAGAACTACTAAGGAGAAATTTCCTGACAGTGAGCACAATCAACCAGTGGAACTCCTTGCCACCAGAAATTGTGGGTGCTCTCCTTCCCTGGAGGTTTTTAAGAAGAGATTGGACAGCCATTTGTCTGGAATGGTATAGAATTTCCAAGCCTGAGCAGGGGGTTGGACTAGAAGACCTCCAAGGTCCCTTTTAATCCTACGATTCTATGTTCTACTAGCTCTACACCTGTGATGACCCAAAGGGGCGTGGCACAAAAGCAACAAAGTCACAAAAGCAGGTAAAGTCCCTTTAATTCCTCCAACTTGGCCTCCAATGTCTAGTTATCATCGGCTGGAAAAAAAAACTCTCCCGAGAACAGTTTTCAAAGGGAAGAAATTCAAAGGGAAGAAATTCAAACCAACACAAACCACGCTGCAGCAATTAACGAGACAGGGCAGGATAAGGAATGGCAGACTTCAAAAGATAATGAAACACATGCAGTTGGGAGAATGCCAGAACCCAGATAAGACTTGACAAACCAAGATAATTCACGGTTTGCTTCCAGCAAGGTGCTGTGCACACCCTTTTTAAATCCTGTTTTCCCAGCTGCAGCTAATGAAGGGAATCAGGGCCCTTTCCTCCCCCGTAAACCACGTAACCCACATTGCTTCCTTATCCGTTCCTCCCTCTGTGCCCTAGGATGAAGAGGGGATGGCCCGGGGTCTTCCTCTGAATGCCCTTCCCCAGTTTCTTCCACAGCCACCAGAGTCACACTCCCACTCCCTGTCAGCTGTTTGACCTCCCCCTCGGAATCAGATTCCAACAGGAGCATGAAAATACCTGTGCTTCACTACGAAGCCATGTGGTCGGGCTTAGTTTTTGGGGAGGAAAATAAGGCGGGTGGGAATTCTGCCTCTGCCTACCAGCATCCATCGATATTTATCTGGCTAGCGTCCTGTCAGTGGGTGAGAAAGTTGAGGGCTGTTGCGAACTGAAACAACATTTGCTGTGTGAGCAAAAAGGAGACAGCAAGGAGCCTGGGCATGGATTAGCTCAACTGTCCTGTACTAAAGCTGATTGGTGCTGTGAAACTAAAACTGAAACTCTTCTGCTTGTGTTTTGCATTTGGAACAGATTTCTTTTCAGTTGGGGAGGGGGAGTAGAACTCCTTAGCATCAGAGCATGTTAATAATAATAATAATAATGTAGGAAATACGAATGCTCTGATGGTCATTTCAAAAAATCCTTTCTTAGTGAGCACCTAGAAGCCAAGAGGATCATACATGCTAAATTTCAAGTTTAGGCTTTATGGTTCTGCAGATTTTGTGATGATGCATGAGTGGTATTTCGCTTTTATATATAGATTTAGCGACCATTCGATATTACAAGGACACTGAAAAAATGACTTGCAATCATTCACACTTATGACTACTGCAGCATCCCCGTGGTCACATGATCAAAAGTCAGACACTTGGCAATTGGCTCGTATTTATGACCGTTACAGCGTTCCGGGGTCACTTGATCCTCTTTTGCGGCTTTCTGACAAGCCAAGTCAATGTGGAAAGCCGGATTCTCTTAACAACCGGGTTACGTTTTCACGGGTACTTACATGTATGGTATTCAGCTTTGTTCGGGTATTTGGTATTTTCCCACGTCATTATAGTTGTGCTTTTAAAGTTGTAGCAACGTTTCGAGGGGGGGGGGGGGGGGGGGGGGGGGGGGGGGGGGGGGGGGGGGGGGGGGGGGGGGGGGGGGGGGGGGGGGGGGGGGGGGGGGGGGGGGGGGGGGGGGGGGGGGGGGGGGGGGGGGGGGGGGGGGGGGGGGGGGGGGGGGGGGGGGGGGGGGGGGGGGGGGGGGGGGGGGGGGGGGGGGGGGGGGGGGGGGGGGGGGGGGGGGGGGGGGGGGGGGGGGGGGGGGGGGGGGGGGGGGGGGGGGGGGGGGGGGGGGGGGGGGGGGGGGGGGGGGGGGGGGGGGGGGGGGGGGGGGGGGGGGGGGGGGGGGGGGGGGGGGGGGGGGGGGGGGGGGGGGGGGGGGGGGGGGGGGGGGGGGGGGGGGGGGGGGGGGGGGGGGGGGGGGGGGGGGGGGGGGGGGGGGGGGGGGGGGGGGGGGGGGGGGGGGGGGGGGGGGGGGGGGGGGGGGGGGGGGGGGGGGGGGGGGGGGGGGGGGGGGGGGGGGGGGGGGGGGGGGGGGGGGGGGGGGGGGGGGGGGGGGGGGGGGGGGGGGGGGGGGGGGGGGGGGGGGGGGGGGGGGGGGGGGGGGGGGGGGGGGGGGGGGGGGGGGGGGGGGGGGGCAGAATCTCATCTGCCATCATCAGGATACAGAAGAAATTTTGGGGGCAGTTGTGGTCATAAGTCGAAGCCAACCTGTATCTCCTTTTTCCCCCCTCTCTCCCCTATACAGGTAGTCCTCATTGTATGACCGTAATTGCGCCTAAAGTTTCTGTTGTTCACTGAGACATTTGTTCAATGAGGGTTTTTTTTGTCACATTTTACGATCTTTCTTGCCTCGGTTGTTAATTGAATCACTGCATTTGTTAAGTTAGTAAGCCAGTTGTTAAGCGAATCTGGCTTCCCCCATTGACTTGGCTTGTCAGAAGGTTGCAAAAGGGGATCATGTCATAAGTACGAGTCAATTGCCAAGCGTCTGAATTTTGATCACGGGAGTGTAGAAATGCTGTAGAGGCCATAAGTGTGAAAAACAGTCCTCAGTCACTTTTCTTAGTGCTGTTGTAAACTTTGAGCAGTCCCTAAATGAATTGTCGCAAGTCGAGGACTACCGGTAGCTCAGACTTGTTTTCAGCTGGAAGGTTAAACCAGGCCGAATCTACTCGTGGCTCAGATTAACTGTCAGTGGTGGAAACGGTTCTGGGTTTGATTTTTTGTTGTGTTGTTAATTTGTTGAGCCTGCACAACACTTGACATTCAATTAGTCCGCTTCTGAACAAACTAATCAGCCCACTTAAGCTAATTGAGGTTACCGATAAATGAAGCAGGCAGAAAAGGACGTGGAAATGCCAAGCGAGAGCTGAAAAATAAATAAAAAGGAAAGGCCGAGTTCCAGTGCTGTGCTTTTCCAGAAAAAAGAACCACTTAAAAATGAGAGGTTTTGTTTTTCTAGGTAACTCACAGACTTTTCACTCTCTTAAGTGTTTTACTTATTTCTAGAGTAAACAGGAAGCATTATGTCCGAGGTTCTTGAAAAGGAAACCAAAAATAATAATAAAGGAAATCATGCAGAGCATATAATCAGAGATACTAATTCTAAATATAGGATATTGTGGGTGGGTGCACATGTTTCCAGGTAAATGCTTGGGCTTCAGGTGAATCCAAGATCTGGGACTTACCTTAAACCGAAATGCGCATTTACAAATAGTCCTTGACTTGTGACCACAATTGAGCCCAAATTTTCTATTGCTAAGTGAGACGGATGGAAGAAGAGAGAGAGAAAAGGGAGGGAGGGAGAGAAAGACAGAAGGAGGGAGAGAAAGAGGGAGGGAAGGAGAGAAAAGAAAGAGGGAGAGAGAGAAAGAGGGAGATAGAGAGAGGGAGAAAAAGGGAGGGAGGGAGAAAGAGAAAGAAAGAAAAGAGGGAAGGAGGGAAAGAGAGAAAGGGGAGAGAAAGAAAGAGAGAGGGGGAGGGAAAAAGAGAGAGGAAGAGGGACAGGAAGAAAGAAATAAGGAGGGAGAGAGAGAAAGAGGGAGATGAGAGAGAGGGGGAGAGAAAGAGGGAGGGAAGGAGAGAGAAAGAGAAAGAGGGAGAGAGATAGAGGGAGATGAGAGAGAGTGGGAGAGAAAGAGGGAGGGAGAAAGAGAAAGAAAGGAGGGAAGGGAGAAAGAAAGAGAGAAAGAGGGAAGGAAAGAGAGAGAGAAAGAGGGAGAGGAAGAAAGAAATAAGGAGGGAGGGAGAGAGAGAAAGAGGGAGATGAGAGAGGGGAGAGAAAGGGAGGGAGGGAGAGAAAAAAAGAGGAAAGGAGGGAAAGAGTAAGAGAAAGAGAGAGAAAGAAAGAGGGGGAGAGAGAGGGAGATGAGAGAGAGGGAGAAAAAGGGATGGAGGGAGAGAGCGAGAGAAAGAAAGAAAAGAGGAAAGGAGGGAAAGAGAGAAAGAGTGAGAGAAAGAAAGAGGGAGAGGGAGATGAGAGAGAGAGGAGAGAGAAAGAGGGAGGGAAGGAGAGAGAAAGAGGGAGAGAGAAAGAGGGAGATGAGAGAGAGAGGGAAAGAAAGAGGGAGGGAGAAAGAGAGAGAAAGGAGGGAAGGGAGAAAGAGAGAAAGAGGGAAGGAAAGAGAGAGAGAAAGAGGGAGAGGAAGAAAGAAATAAGGAGGGAGGGAGAGAGAAAAGAGGGAGATGAGAGAGGGGAGAAAGAGGGAGGGAGGGAGAAAAAAGAAAAGAGGAAAGGAGGGAAAGAGTGAGAGAAAGAGAGAGAAAGAAAGTGGGAGAGAGAGAGGGAGATGAGAGAGAGGGAGATGAGAGAGAGGGAGAAAAAAAGGATGGAGGGAGAGAGCAAGAGAAAGAAAGAAAAGAGGAAAGGAGGGAGATGAGAGAAAGAGTGAAAGAAACAGGGAGAGGGAGATGAGAGAGAGAGGGAGAGAAAGAGGGAGGGAAAGAGAGAGAGAGAGAGAAAGAGGGAGAGGAAGAAAGAAATAAGGAGAGAGAGAAAGAAAGAGGGAGAGAGAGAGATATTCTGGGGAATTCTGGGAGTTGAAGTCCACAGGTCTTAAAAGTGACTAAGGCTGGATAGCCCTGGCCTATTATAGTCTATTACAGACTGTTATAGTCAGTTGCATAGTCAGCTAAACGTTCAGACCAGATTCGCCCTTTTTATCCACCTATCGAGTCCTATGAAAAATAACGAGGATGAGGATGAGGACTATCAGCCTTCCCAGCGGCTTTCTTTGCAAGTCCATCACTCAGAACATCCCCGTCCGATCAAAATCTCCTAGCAGTCCAAAGCTTTCGTAACTCCTGCTGTGAAGCAGGGAGGCATACGACAACCTGGTGAGGTAGGCCAGTCCCGGTTTAGGGTGCGGAGGGCGCACTCCTGAGGCTGCTCGTGCAGGCTTGAGGCTGGGGCTTTAGGCAGCTGGATCCGTCCTGGAGTCTTTGACTTGGAGAAAGAGATGGACTGTCAACTCATAAAACGTTCCTGGGCCTGTTTTAGTAGTTGCCATTAAAAAAAAAGGCTGGGGGGAGGAAGGAAATATGGAAGAGCAGTGCAGCAGTTTGGAAGCGGAAGTACATTCCAACTCTTTATCTTTAAAAGATTGTAACTAAACTACCAGAGCTTTTGCCCGGGAATATATTTAATTGGAGAACGTGATGGATGACACCCAGCCTGTGAAGGTGCTCAGTTGGAGAATCTGATTTATGACACACCCCAGGGGGGAGCGGGGGAAACAGGGTCACAGGGGACTGTGAACGACATAGGCCAGAGTTGGCTTCATACAGGGCAGGGCCAGTATGTTGCCTCTGATGAATCCTTTGAAGCTTTTTGAAGTTTGGCTCGAGAATCATGATTTAATTAGGGTGATTGCTGGAATCCTGACATGGACTTTGGACGGCCAAAGCTTTCTACAAAAAGTCTTCTACGGACTTCGGCGGATAATTAGAACTGTAGAAAAATAATAATTGCTACTTCGCAGGTGAAAAACAAGGCTGTGAAAATATCTACAGACTCTTCGCATCCTGGACATAAATTGTTTCAACTTCTACCCTCAAAACGACACTACAAGCAGGGGTGGGATTCAGCTGGTTCGGGCCGATTCAAGTGAACCGGGTGTTAAATTTACCTCTGGTTCACCAAACTGATAGTTGAACCGACTGGCTGGCCCCACCGACCCCTCCATTCCAACTCCTAGGAGTCTCCACGCAGCCCATTTTGGATGCAGGTAAGTGCAAGGTCCACGTGGAGGCTCGAGGGGGGTGGGGACGTTACAGAAATCTGGAAACAGGCCTGTTTCTGGCTTCCGGAGGGCCTCCGGAGCCCGGGGGAGGTTGTTTTCACCCTCCCAGAAGCCTGAGGGAATCCTCCGGACTATGGGGAAGGTGGAAAACGGCCCTCCCGGAAGTTCTGGCAGGCCACGCCCAACCAACAACCGGGCAGTGAACCGGTTGTTGGGATTTTGAATCCCAGCCCTGACTATAAGGCATCGCACACCAGAACAACTAGACACTAGGACAGTTTCCCTCCTTCCCCCATGCCATCGCTCTGCTAAACGACTAATTCCCAGAACACTCTCAAACTATTTACTATTATTACTAGTATTACTATTATTTATCTCATCCTTCCTATTCCCTATCTCCTTTTCTACTTATGACTATAACTTTGTTGCTTGTATCTTTACGATTTATATTGTTTTATTTAGTTTCTTAGTGATTTTGAAAATTGCCTATTTAGTATCCTATGACTATCACCGTGTTGTATTTTATGATTCTTGATGATGAATATCGTGTTACGATAACTATGATCATGATTTATCACTTATATCTTTTATGTACACTGAGAGTTTATGTACCAAAGACAAATTCCTTGTGTGTCCAATCACACTTGGCCAACAAAGAATTCTATTCTATTCTATTCTATTCTATTCTATTCTATTCTATTCTATTCTATTCTATTCTATTTGCACCAAGACAAATTCCTTGTGTGTCCAATCACACTTGGCCAACAAAGAATTCTATTCTATTCTATTCTATTCTATTCTATTCTATTCTATTCTATTCTATTCTATTCTATTCTATTCTACTCTACTCTACTCTACTCTACTCTACTCTACTCTACTCTATTCTTTTGTTCACATCCAATATTTATTCTATTCTATTCTATTCTATTCTATTCTATTCTATTCTATTCTATTCTATTCTATTCTATTCTATTCTATTCTATTCTATTCTATTCTACTCTACTCTACTCTCTCTACTCTACTCTCTCTCTACTCTACTCTACTCTTCTCTATTCTTCTCTTCTCTTCTCATTCTCTTCTCTTCTCTTCTCTTCTCTTCTCTTCTCTTCTCTTCTCTTCTCTTCTCTTCTCTCTTCTCTCCTCCCTCTGTCAGTCGGCTTCCCAGAGCCCGAGTGCCCTCTGCAACCATCCAACCTGCCAGACGTGTCTTCTCCAGGATGCCAGGATGCTGCGGGTTGCCATGGCAGCTGCCACCGTCTTTTGACACTATCCAAAGCGCTTTGTGGCCATGTCACAAACCATATCACCTCGCTTCCTCCTCTGGTAACTTTCCAGGAGATGCTATTTTGAGCGGAGAACCTGAGTTTTGAAGCTGAAGGCCACTTCCTCCTGCCAACTTCAAGCTGGATTTAAAGAAAGGATGATGAGCAGCTTATCTTGGATGGAGAAAAAAGAGCCTGATGTTCGGTCAGAATCATCAACTGGGCATTTTTTGCTCCAGATGGCATTTTATTCCGAGTGTCAAGACGAACAGCTGACAGGGAGAGTGGCTCCATTGGCCGTGGAAAAAACTGGGGAAGGGCAACGTCCGGCTGGGCAGAGCAGGGAAGAGATAGAACAAGGGAGAGGGAATTCAGAGGAAGACTCAGGCCCACCCCCTCTTCATCCTAGGAGGGAGGAACGGAGAAGAGAGCAACACGGGTAGAGTGGCTTACGGGGGAGGAAAGGGCCCTGATTCCCTTCATTAGCCACAGTTGGGAAGGAGAGTTCAAAAGAGATGCAAGCAGAATGTGGTGTTTGCTGGGAACAAACGTGAGTTTATCTTGTGTTGACTTTGGTTATCTGCGTTCCTGGCATCCTCCCAACCGTGTTGAATTACGCCATTCCTTCTTGTTTGGAATTTCTTCTCTTGCCCTGCCGGACTAATTACCTTATCTTGCCTTGATTGGACTTTTAGTTACAGTTTTTGTTGACCATTTTTTTAAACTTGATTCTCTGCAGCCAAAGGCTGTTCCTGGGAGAGTTTTTCTCCAGGCCAGAAGGTAACCAGGACATTGGGGGCAAAGTTGGAGCTAATCAAGGGACTCCTACGGATTATCTGACTGTGTGGCCTTTGTGCCACGCCCCTTTGGGTCATCACACACCGAGTCTCAAGCTGGGAGGAAATTTCCTAGAAGTAGATCATTTGGGTTTTTTTTGGGGGGCAGGCTTGAAGATCCAAACATGCCTCACTGTTTAGGAAGGCGAGAACTAAAATAAATAGTGATCATATTGCAAAGCGATGTAATTTTCCACCAACCAGCCCTGTTTGAATGCAATGTGTCATGTACATTAAGTGGTGTGCTTCACTTGGGGCTTAATGAATGGTGCAAAATTCAGGAAATTGGATGCACACATTCCCTGTGTTAAGACTTAATATAAAAGTTTATCTCCCTTTTCTGGTGTTGGAGCGTGTTGATCCTAAAGTGATGGGAGAATGTGCAGCTAATTGTTTTTCTTTCTTTCTTTCTCTTTCTTTCTTTCTTTCTTTCTTTCTTCTTTCTTTCCTTCTTTCTTTCTTTCTTTCTTTCTTTCTTTCTTTCTTTCTTTCTTTCTTTCTTTCTTTCTTTCTTTCTTTCTTTCTCTTTCTTTCTTAAACTGAAGGAGAGAGAAACCCTGTGGGTTGCAAAAGTTCAGTTTTAACAGAATGACAAGCGTTGGAAGGGACCTTGGAGGTCTTCTAGTCCAGCCCCCTGCCCAAGCAGGAGAATCTATATACCACCTCAGACAAGTGACTGTCCAGTCTCTTCTTAAAAACCTCCAGTGTTTTTAGTCAGAAGTCTTCACGGACTCACGCTGCCTTTGCACAACCGTGTCAACCCACCCTTTGTGTCATGGTTGATGTTCTTGCGGCTTGCACCAAGCATATTTTTGATGCTCTGATGGGCTCCCGGGATTTTCCCTCGTTGGATGGCATCCGAGATGCGGCCTGGTGGCGTTGTGTGTACAACACAGTTATTGCTGGGCCCCGCCGGGAAGCCGCACACGCTGGATTGCAAGGTGCCTCTTTGTGCAGTTCGTACACATCTCTCCCTTCCTCCACACTCCACCCCACCGCCCCCACTCCCAGCAGTGCAATTGCGGTTGTGTAATTTGCTGTCTTTCTCAATCCCCAATTGGTTATCATTATTTTTCCCCTCAGCGATGACAGATTTTATTTCCTCTTGACACAAAACGCTGCGAAATTTTCCAGAAACTGTGAAGAAAGGAGACTATTCTTGAACGGTGTGTGTGTTTGTGTGTGTGTGTGTGTGAGAGAGAGAGAGAGTTCTCCCCACAGAGAGAGGGGAAAAAACCCCAGAGTTTTCACCCTATTTTGTTGCTCGCTTTTTATCCTTTTCATTGGAAACGGACGGCCTGGTTTAATCAGCACTCAAGTCATTGTGCGACGCAAATCTTCTCCTCCCTCCTCAATCTTCCTCACCGCCATCTCATATATACAAGTGGACCTCGACGTACGACCGCAATGGAGCCCCACGCTTCCATTGCTAAGTGAGACAGTCGTTCAGGGAGGTTTCCTCCATTTTACCACCGTTTTTGCCACCGTTCTGAAGTGAATCCCTGCAGATGTTCAGTTAGCGACACGGTTGTGAAGAGAATCCGAGTTCCCCACAGACTGTGCTTGCCAAAAGGTCGCAAAAAGGGATTGATGTGACCCTGGGATGCTGAGACCGTCATAAATATGAATCGGGGGGCAAACGTCCAAATTTTGATCATTTGACCATGGGGTTATTGCAACGGTTGTAACTGTGCAAAATGGCCATAAGTCACTTTTTCCAGGGCTGTTGCAACTTCAGACCATCGCTAAACTCATGGCTGTAAGTTGACTACTGGAGGGACTGGGTGCCTCAGGGGCTAAGACGCTGCGCTTGTCGATCAGAAAGGTCGGCAGTGCAGCGGTTCAAATCCCTAGCGCCACGTCATGGAGTGAGCTCCCGTGACTTGTCCCAGGTTCTGCCAACCTAGAAGTTCGAAAGCACGTAAAAAAAAAAAGGCAAGTAGAAAAATGGCGGGAAGGTAACAACATTCCGTGCGCCTTCGGTGTTTAGTCATGCTGGCCACATGACCACGCAGACGTCTTCGGACAGCGCTGGCTCTTCGGCTTCATAACGGAGATGAGCACCGCCCCCTAGAGCCAGGTGTGTGACTAGCACAGATGTGCGAGGGGAGCCTTTATCTTTACCTTTTAAGTTGAGAACTACCTGGAATCAGTTGAGGTTAAAAGAGAGATTTAGAATTAACATTAAGAAAGTTGTTTGGTGGCACCAAATTCAATCTTGGGGAAAAAAAAGTTAAGCAGGGCTAGAGTTGGGTAGTTCTTGAACTGTAAACCACCAATAAACCTAACAACAGAACAGAACAACAGAATAGCAGAGTTGGAAGGGACCTTGGAGGTTTTCTAGTCCAACCCCCTGGTTAGGCAGGAAACCCTACACCACTTCAGACAAATGCCTGTCCAATTTCTTCTTTAAAACCTCCAGTGATGGAGCACTCACAACCTCTGAAGGCAAATTGTTCCCCTGAATATTTGTTTAACCTTTAGGGAATTTCTCCTTAATTCCAGGTTGTTTTTTGTCCTTGATTAATTTCCATCCCTTACTTCTTGTCTTGCCCTCAAAGAGTTTTGGAGAATAGCTTGACTCCCTCTTCTTTGTAGCAGCTCCTCAAATATCGGAAGACTGCTATCACCCCTAATCCTTCTTTTTCATCAGACTAGACATTCCCAGTTCCTGCAATCGTTTTTCATGTGTTTTAGCCTGCAGTCCCCTAATCCTCTTTGTTGCTCTTCTCTGCACACTTTCTAGATCTTTTTTTATAATATGGGGACCAAAACAAATGAGAAGAGATTCAGCTGAGGGAACAGTCAGATAAAAGGCAACTGACTTAGCCCTCAGCTGCATACCAGTTGGGGCAAAAGGCTTCAAAGAGACCCCCTTCTAATTTGGGCTGTAAAGCAGGTGGGTGATAGAATAACAGAGTTGGAAGGGACCTCGGAGGCCTTCTAGTCCAACCCCCTCCTCAAGCAGGAAATCCTATCTCAGTCAAGTGGTTGTCCAATCTCTTCTTAAAATACCTCCAGTCATGGAGCAACCACAACTTTTGGTGGCAAGCCGTTCCACTGGTTAATTCTTTTGATGTCAGGAAATTTCTCCGTAGTTCTAGATTGGATCTCTCTTAGATAACCGCCAGTGGTGGGATTCAATTTTTTTTTAACTATCAGTTCTGTGGGCGTGGCTTGGTGTGGCTTGGTGGGTGTGGCTTGATGGGCATGGCAGGGGAAGGATACTGCAAAATCCCCATTCCCTCCCCACCCCACTAACCTGCTTTCCAGCTCCGTTCTCCTGTGTAGGGCAACCAAAGGAGACCCAGCCGATCAGCTGGGACTCCATGGGAGGCAGAGAAGAGATGGGGTTGGTGGGGCCAGTCAGAGGTGGGATTGGCTGGTTCTCTGAACTACTCAACATTTCTGCTCCCAGTTCTCCAGAACTGGTCAAAACATGCTGAAGACCACCTCTGAAAACCACCCTTTGAGACACAGAGGTGTAGAATAGGGGTCTCCAACCTTGGCATCTTTAAGACGTGTGGACTTCAACTCCCAGAATTCCCCAGCCAGTGCATTCTGGGAGTTGAAGTCCACATGTCTTAAAGATGCCAAGGTTGGAGATCCCTGGTCTAGATAGGCCCTGCTCAGGTCACTTCTGGGCAAATACATTTGTCAAACCATGTTTATCAGTCTCTCTTTAAGCCCAAACCAAGAAGATGTGCCACGGAGAACAACCTTGGCACCGGTAGGGAGAAGATATTCCTACAGCATCCTCATCTGCCAGCAGGATTTGGAAAGTTCCCAACCTTGCCTGCATCATCAGTCCGTCGAATTCATGATCAAAACTGGGGTGGGAAAAAAAGGGAAAACATGATCTTTAAACTGGAGCAGCCAAGTTGACTTTCAGAGTTTGCTCTGTGCTGTGCATGAGATGATGGCAGCCGTAATAGTCAGCGTACGAAGTTTACCTCAGCGTGCTACAGTTAGGGAGAGGTGAAAATGAACCAAGAGGTAGACTATCCCTGACACCAGGCACCAGGCTAGAAAACAGGAGACGTGAATTCAAATCTAATACCACTCTATAAGGCCTTAGTAAGACCACACTGGGAATACTCCATCCAGTTTTGGTCACCACACTATAAAAAAGATGTTGAGATTCTAGAAAAAGTGCAGAGAAGAGCAACCAGGAGGATGAGGGGACTGGAGACTAAAACATAGGAAGAACGGTTGCAGGAACTGGGCCTGGCTAGTCTAGGGAAGAGAAGGACCAGGGGAGACATGATAGCATCTTCCAATATTTGAGGGGCTGCCACAGAGAGGAGGAAGGGGTCAAGCTATTTTCCAAGGCACCTGAAGGCCAGACAAGAAATAATGGATGGAAACTGAACAAGGAGAGATTTAACCTGGAAATAAGGAGAAACTTTCTGACAGGGAGAACAATCAACCCATGGAACAGAAGTTGCCTTTAGAAGTTGTGGGAGCTTCATCCCCGGAAGCTTTCAAGAAGAGATTGGACCGCCATCTGTCAGAAATGGTGTAGGGTCTCCTGCTTGGGTGGGGGGTTGGACTAGATGACCTACAAGGTCCCTTCCAATCCTGATTATCTGTTCATCTGTTTAAGTCCTGCCTCAGCCAAGAAAACCAGGCTGGGTGACTTCCTTTGGGTCAATCGCCAGAAGAACGGTGACTTCTATTCCTGTCTTGAGCACCAAACACAGCTGGGTGACTTTGGGCTGGTCCCTCTTCCAGCCCAACCTATCTCACAGGGTTGTTGTTGTGGGAAAAATAGGAGGAGGAAATTGTGTTAGATATATTAACAGAGGGAGAAAATCAAGATCTCGTGAAGTGTTAATGCAACTTTATAATGCCTTGGAAAAGACCGTTCTTGGAAAAGTGTGTCTAGTTTTGGTCGCCATGATGTTGAGAAAAAAAAAAAAGGATGTTGAGACTCTAGAAAGAGTGCAGAGAAGAGCAATAAAGATGATTAAGGGACTGGAGGATAAAACATATGGAAAAACGGTTGCAGGAATTGGGTATGTCTAGTCTAGTGAAGAGAAGGACTAGGGGGTGACATGATAGCAGTCTTCCAATATTTGAGGTGCTGCCGCAAAGAAGAGGGAGTCAAATTATTCTCCAAAGCACCTAAAAGCCATACAAGAAACAAAGGATGGAAACTAATCAGGGAAAGAAGCAACCTAGAATTAAGGGAGAAACTTCCTGATAATTAATCAGTGGAATAAATTGCTCCAGAAGTTGTAGGTGGTTCATCGCTAGAAGGTTTTGAAGAAGAGATTGGACAACCGTCTATCTGAAATGTTATGAGTCTCCTGCTAGAGCAAGGGGTTAGACTAGAAGACCTCCATGGTCCCTTCTAACTCTTCTTCTTCTTCTGTTATAAATTTTAAACATTTACTACTTTCAGTCCTGAACAATGTACCATAAAGTTGACTCTGGACTTGGTAGCCCAGAATTATGGTTGTAAGTTGTTCTGGTCATTAAGCAGGTCATCATGTGACTCTGCTGATTTTACAAGTTTTTTTGGTAGCAGATGTTATGTGAACGTCACAGTCATGAAGTGAATCCATTGTCTTCATTGGGTTGTTTTTTTTGCCAGAAATCAGAAGGAATAGAATAGAATAGAATAGAATAGAATAGAATAGAATAGAATAGAATAGAATAGAATAGAATAGAATAGAATAGAATAGAATAGAATAGAGAATGGAATGGAATGGAATGGAATGGAATATAATGGAATAGAATAGAATAGAATAGAATGGAATGGAATGGAATGGAATGGAATGGAATGGAATAGAATGGAATGGAATGGAATGGAATGGAATGGAATGGAATGGAATGGAATAGAATAGAATAGAATAGAATGGAATGGAATGGAATGGAATGGAATGGAATAGGAATAGAAATTAGCATATGAATTAGGATATGAATTAGGATAGGATAGGAATTAGAATAGAATAGGACAGGGATAGGGATAGAATGGAGTGGAGTGGAGTAGAGTAGAACAGAACAGTACAGAACAGAATAGAAATACAGAAATAGAATAGAATAGAGAAAATGAGTAGAAAAGGGTAGGATAGAATAGAACACAACAGAATAGAATGAGGAATAAGGAACAAGGATAGAATAGAATAGAATATAGCAGAGCAGAGAAGAATATAGAAAAATAATAGAACAGAAAACAGAATAGAATAGAATAGAATGGAATGGAATGGAATGGAATAGAATAGAATAGAATAGAATAGAATAGAATAGAATAGAATAGAATATAGAATGGAATGGAACGGAACGGAATGGAATGGAATGGAAAACAGAATTTTTCTGTACTACTGGTACCATCCCATGCTGGAACAAAAAAAAAAAAAAAAAAAAGGAGGCAGGAAACCTTGCAGCTGATTATGTATTTCTGTAACCTTCTTGTGTCTTGAGATGTGCCGAGAAGGGCCAGCCACTAGCCAGGGTCCTGCTTCTTTGGCAAGCTGGATTTTCTGCCCGCCACCCTAGGGGGGGAGGTCCGGTTGGATGTCTGCCTGCTCTCCACTTATCCAAAGCCAGCCACAGTTTTTAAGTGCTGGGTTTAATTGCCGCATGTCCCCGGCCCGGTGTTCTCATCTCTCGATGTTCTTGGCAGCCAGCTAAGAATAATGCCAACACTCTTGGCAACTTTCCCCACCTTTGCTGGGGGAGGGGGGTGAGGGAGCATCCTCCACTCCACTTCCCAAGGTGACCCAGACAATTATGGAGAAAAGAACAAGGGCCAGCTTTTCCCCAGCCAAGCCCTTATGTACCCACCGATGCAGGACGGGAGAGTGACTGGGAAAGGCACCGCCAAGATCCTGCAGTGGAAGGAAGGCGGGTAGCCAAGGAAAGGAGGGACCGCCGATCCTGGCACTCAAGTCCGCCGGGATGCAGCTTGATGAATATGAATTAGGATCATAGGGGGGAACCATCTCCGGAGTGCTGGAAAGCATCTTCTTCATAAGGTAAAAGGTAAAAGGTTCCCCTTGCACCTAAGTGCTAGTCGTTTCCGGCTCTAGGGGGCGCCGCTCATCTCTGTCACAAAGCCGAAGAAGAGCCAGCGCTGTCCGAAGACGTCTCCGTGGTCACGTGGCCGGCAGGACTAAACGTCTTTGGAGGCGCACGAAACACTGTTTCCTTCCCACCAAAAGGGGTCCCTATTTTTCTACTTGCATTTCTTTTACGTGCTTTCGAACTGCTAGGTTGGCAGAAGCTGGGACAAGTCACGGGAGCTCACTCCGTCACCAGGCGCTAGGGATTCGAACTGCCGAACTGCCAACCTTTCTGATTGACAAGCTCAGTGTCTTAGATCCTGAGCCACGGTGTCCCTTTGCTTCTTTGTAAAGCGACACTATTTGGCAAAATAGGTTTCCCTCCCCCACCCACAAAAAGATGGTGATCGTAGCACACAACTAAAGGTAGTTCTCAACTTAGAATGGTTTATTCAGATCCTTCGAAGTGACACTGAAAAAAGTGACTTATGACCGTTTTTCATGCTTACGACCATTGCAGCAATCCCCTGGCCACGTGATCAGATAGTAATAGCAATGGCACTTAGATTTATAGGCTGCTTCACAGTGCTTTTGCAGCCCTCTCTGAGGGGTTTGCAGAGTCAGCCTCTTGCCCCGCAACCATCTGGGCCCTCATTTTACCCACCACAGTAAAGGACGAAAGGCTGAGTCAACCTTGAGCCGGTCTGAATTGAACTCCTGGCAGTGGGCAGTCAGCCTGCAATGCTGTATTCGAACCACTGTGCCACTACAGGAGGGAGGGAGGGAGGGAGGGAAGGAAGGAAGGGAGGGAGGAGGGATGGAGGAAGGAAGGAAGGAAGGAAGGAAGGAAGGGAAGGAAGGAGGAAGGAAGGAAGGAAGGAAGGAAGGAAGGAAGGAGGAAGGAGGGAGGGAGGGAGGGAGGGAGGGAAGGAAGGAAGGAAGGAAGGAGGAAGGAAGGAAGGAAGGAGGAAGGAGGGAGGGAGGGAGGGAGGAAGGAGGAAGGAAGGAAAGAAGGAAGGAAGGAAAGAAGGAGGGAGGGAGGGAGGGAAGGAGGAAGGAAGGAAGGAAGGAAGGAAGGAAGGAAGGAAGGAAGGAAGGAAGGAAGGAAGGAAGGAAGGAAGGAGGGAGGGAGGGAAGGAGGAAGGAAGGAAGGAAGGAAAGAAGGAGGGGAAGGAAGGAGGAAGGAAGGAAGGAAGGAAGGAGGGAGGGAGGGAAGGAAGGAAGGAAGAAGGAAGGAAGGAAGGAAGGAAAGAAGGAGGGAGGGAAGGAGGGAGGAGGGAGGAGGGAAGGAAGGAAGGAAGGAAGGAAGGAAGGAAGGAAGGAAGGAAGGAAGGACAATAGCACTTAGACTTATATACCGCTCCACAGTGCTTTTACAGCCCTCTCTAAGCAGTTCACAGAGTCAGCCTCCTGCCCCCCAACAATCTGGGTCCTCATTTTACTGACCTCAGAAGTGATGGAAGGCTGAGTCAACCTTGAGCTGGTTAGGATCAAACTATCGAACTGCTGGCAGATGGCAGTCAGCAGAAATAGCCTGCAGAACTGCATTCTAACCACTGCGCCACCAGGGCTTGGCGGTTGACTCATATTTATGATGGTTGCAGTGTCCTGGGGTCACATGATCACCTGTTACAACCTTCTGACGAGCAAAGTGAGAGCGACCAACCCGTGGAACAGAGGTTGCCTTCGGAAGTTTTGTGGGAGCTTCATCCCTGGAGGCTTTCAAGAAGAGGCTGGACTGCCCTCTGTCAGAAATGGTGTAGGGTCTCCTGCTTGAACAAGGGGTTGGACTAGATGACCTACAAGGTCCCTTCGAAGCTCTCTTAATCTGTTAAAGTCAACGGAGAAGCTCGATTCACTGAACAACCATGTTATTAGGAACTACAGGGATTCACTTAACAACTGCAACAAGTTAGGTCGTAAAATGGGGCAACGCTTACATAACAAGTGTCATACTTAACGACAGAAATGTTGCGCTCAATTGTGGTCATACATCAAGGACTCCATGTACCAGTGGTGGGATTCAATTTTTTTTTACTACCTGTTCTGTGGGCGTGGCTTGGTGGGCGTGGCAGGGGAGGGATACGGCAAAATCCCCCTTCCCTCCCCACCCCACTAACCTGCTTTCCAGCTCCGTTCTCCTGTGCAGGGCAACCAAAGGAGACCCAGCCGATCAGCTGGGACTCCATGGGAGGCAGAGAAGAGATGGGGTTGGTGGGGCCAGTCAGAGGTGGGATTGGCCGGTTCTCTGAACTACTCAAAATTTCCACTACCGGTTCTCCAGAACGGGTCAGAACCGGCTGAAGACCCACCTCTGCCATGTACCCTATAGCAGTGATGGCTATACAATTGTGTCATCAGTCAATGCCTTGATAGGAGCTCACTTTGTATTAAAAAGCTCCTGGATCAAACCTTGTGATCTATTCCTGGGTTGCCCCTCTTGGTGTCATATAGGCCGTCCTCGACTTACAGTGGTTCACTTACTGACTGTTCAAAGTCAGAACGGCGCTGAAAAAAGTGAGTTACGACGACCGCTTTTCACGCTTAAGAGACCATCGCAAGCATCTCCATGGTCGCGCGATCAAAATTCAGGCTCTTGGCTATTGACTCACGTTTACAACGGCTGCGGTGTCCTGAGGTCACATGATCCCCTTTTGGGGACCATCTGACAAGCAGAACCAATGGGGAAGCCAGATTCACTTAACAACCGGGTGACCCATTGAATAAATGCAACGATTCACTTAACAACGGTGGCAAGAAAAGTAAAACGGGGCAAAACGGGCTTAACTGATGTTTACAGATAACAGATAATCAGAGTTGGGAGGGACCTTATAGGTCATCTAGTCCAACCCCCGCCCAAGCGGGAGACCCTACATCATTTCTGACAAATGGCAGTCCAATCTCTTCTTGAAAGTCTCAAGGGATGGCGCTCCCACAACTTCCAAGGGCAACTTCTGTTCCATGGGTTGATTGTTCTCCCTGTCAGAAAGTTTCTCCTTATTTCCAGGTTGAATCTCTCCTTGTTCAGTTTCCATTCATGATTCCTTGTCTGGCCTTCAGGTGCTTTAGAAAATAGCTTGATCCCCTTCCTCCTCTCTGTGGCAGCCCCTCAAATACTGGAAGATGCTCTCCTGTCTCCTCTGGTCCTTCTCTTCCCTAGACTAGCCAGGCCCAGTTCCTGCAACCGTCCATCGTATGTTTTAGCCTCCAGTCCCCTAATCCTCCTGGTTGCTCTTCTCTGCACTTTTTCTAGAGTATCAACATCTTTTTTATAATGTGGTGAACAAAACTGGATGCAGTACTCTAGGTGTGGTCTTACTAAGGCTTTAGTGAGTGGTATTAGTACCTCCCTTGATCTCGATTATATCCCTCTGTTAATGCAATTTAGGATTGCATTAGCTTTTTTGGCTGCTGCTGCACATGGCTGGCTCATATTTAGCTGGTTGTCCATTAAGACTCCAAGATCCCTCTCACAGTTCCTGCTATTGAGCCTAGTTTCACCCAGTCTATATGTGTCCTTTTGGTTTTTCTTGCCTAAGAATAAGACTTTACTTTTCTCTACGTCAAATTTCATTTTGTTAGATATGGCCCAGTGTTCTAGTCTGTCAAAATCCATCTGGATCTTGAGCCTATCTTCTTGAGTGTTAGCTATTCCTGCCAGCTTAGTATCATCTGCAAATTTGGTAAGTTCCCCTTCTATTCCCTCATTTAAGTCATTTCACTTAGCAATGGGAATGTGGAACTCAAACTGTGGTCGTAACTGGAGGACTACCTGTCATTCTCCTCCCACTCCTGTAACTTCTCCACCTGCAGATTAAACTTTACAGCCCCAGCTATAGAAATGCAGTTGTTTTTTTCCTTGCTGTCTGGTTGAGTTTCATTCTTGCCCCATCGGTGACCTGTGTGGGTTGGGGGTTAAATTGCACCTTTTCTCAAATTCAGTTGCTCTGGAATTGGATGGAAATATTATAATCCTGATTTTTATGATAGGTTTCTGAAAAATACCCTTTTCTCAACCTGACCTCCTCCAGAAGATCTGGTGGAACAATCTGTTGGAAATTGACCCCAAATTTCCAAAATCGCTATATAACAATGTCTATAGAGATTCTCAGTCATCCAGGTCATGGTGTCCCCAAAAGTGCTTTTTTTTTTTTTTTTTTTGCAACAGGCAAAAAAACCTGGGTTTTTTTTCTTTTGAAGACGTTTCACTTCTCATCCAAGAAGCTTCTTCTGCTCTGACTGGATGGTGGGGAATGGAAGGATTTATATTCCTTGCAGACAGCTGGCCATTTGCATCCTTTTAGAGGGCCGTCGAGGCCACTTGGAGTCCTAAAGGTGCTTTTTCAGGAGGCAACTGGATTTTCTGTTTTTTTTCTTTTGAAGACGTTTCGCTTTTCACCCAAGAAGCTTCTTCAACTCTGACAGGATGATGGGGAATGGAAGGATTGATACTCCTTGCAGACAGCTGGTTGTTTGCATCCTTTTAGAGGGTCATTGAGGCCACTTGGAGGTCTATCTGTGTCCTCAGGATCACCCGTGTGGTGCAAATGGTTCCTGTAGTCTCCAATTTTTTTTACTCTGGGAATCCATTCCTACTCTCACACCATTTGAAGGGTGTTTCATCCCAAATTGTACAGCTAAAAGTTGAGATTCTCAGTCATCCAGGTCATGCTTGTCCCAGAAGTGCTTTTTCACAAGGAAATATGGACTTTCTTGTTTTTCTTCGAAGACGTTTCACTTCTCATCAAGAAGTTTTTTCTGCTCTGACTGGATGGTGGGGAATGGAAGGATTGATACTCCTTGCAGACAGCTGGTTATTTGCATCCTTTTAGAGGGTCATTTGAGGCCACTTGGAGGTTTATCTGTGTCCTCAGGATCACCCATGTGGTGCAAATGGTTCCTGTTGCCTGCAATTTTTTCCCTTTGGAAATCGGTTCACCCCAAATTGTATTAGCTAAAAGTCTGTAGAGATTCTCCATCACCCAGGTCATACATAACAATGTCTACAGGTGGTCCTTGACTTACAACAGTTTGTTACAACAGCCCTGAGAAATGTGACTTATGGCTGTTTTTCATACCGACGACCGTTGCGGCAGCCCTGCGTTTGCGTGATCGAAACTGACTCATATTTACGACGGTTGCAGAGTCCTGGGGTTACGTGATCCCTTTTTGCGACCTTCTGACGGGCAGTGGGGAAGTCAGATTCACTTAACAACCATGCGAAGTGAGTTTTGTCCCATTTTACGACCCTTTCTGCCTCAATTGTTAAGTGACTCACCGAGGTTGTTCAGTGAATCATGAATCTGGCTTTGCAACCGTCATAAGTACATGCCAGTTGCCAAGCCCCTGAAGTTCGATCCCGGGACTGCGGGGATGCTTATAACGATCATAAGTGTGAAAACTGGTTATAAGTTCACCTATTTCACTGCCTCTGTAACACTGAATGGTCACTAAACCTATAACACAAAATTTGCTTCCTGATTTGCTTGGGACATATTCCAAACCATATATCAGATGGAGCAGGCTTGTGTTTTTTAAATTTATTTACTATATTTATTTAGATTTCCCACCCACCCACCCACCCACCCAATACTGCCTTTATTATTTTTCTTATTAACTCAAGATGGGAAACTTAATATAACTTCTTTCTCCTATTTTCTCCACAAGAAGAATTGTGTGAGGTGGGTTGAGCTCAGAGAGAAAGAGACTGGCCCAAAGTCACCCACCCACCCATGCCTAAAGGAGGACTAGAACTCACTGTCTCCTAGTGACTGGCCCAAAGTCACCCGGCCAGCTTTCATGCCTAAAGCAGGACTAGAACTCACCGTCTCCTAGTGGTTGGGCCAAATTCACCCTGCCGGATTTCACGCCTAAAGCGGGACTGGAACTCACATTCTTCTGTTTTCAAGTCTGTTTCTTTCACCATCACACCAAAGTAGCTGTGTTCCTCCTCTCAAATTCATTCTATGTAGATCACAAGTGCATGGAGGCCAGAGGTGTGCTAAACATTTTTTCCCTCGATATGCTACAGCGCGAAGACATTTCTCTGATTTCTAGGTAACTTGGAGAAGCATTCGAGATGTAAAATCATACATTGTAATGTCCTACCTGTCAATGAATACTTCAGCTTCAACCATAACAACACAAGAGCACACAATAGATACAAACTCAAAGTAAACCGCACCAAACTTGATTGCAGGAAATACGACTTCAGCAATAGAGTGGTCAATGTCTGGAATACTCTACCCGACTCTGTAGTCTCTTCCCCAAACCCCAAAAACTTTAACCTTAGACTGTCTACTATTGACCTCACCCCTTTCCTAAGAGGTCTGTAGGGGGCGTGCATAAGCGCACCAACGTGCCTACCGTCCCTGTCCTGTTGTTTCTCTTATTCTTTTATTTTTCTTATATGTACCTATTTCATGTATTCACAACTATGTATACACTTATACTTACTATCTTGTAAACAATTGGCAAATCAAATAAATAAAATAAAATGTAATTCCCTCCCTGCGAGTCTGGTGTAAACCCAGACATTGTCTTGATGCTAAATTCACCGTTGCTTCCAAGAGCCTTTTAAGTATGTAATGCCTTTGGCTCCCCTCTGTATGATCTTGGATAATGCATCTCCCTTGGAAAACCTGTTTGCCTGGAGTTGTCTTTTAGTTAAGCTGTCGACCTCTACAACTGCACTTTAAGGGGACACGTTGCTTGCCGGTGATTTAACGCGCGTTGAGAAAAGCTGGGATATGGGGATGGAGAACTATTTGAAAGCTGCTTCTTCCAAGCCTGTATTTGACTAGAATTAAGAATCTGTTGTTCTCGTGTCTTGGATCTAAGCCACATGGGGGTTTGTTTCTGCTGGAAACAATATGAAGCGTGATTTTAGAAGCTGAAATCTAAGGCGAGCCACTGCCGAGGAGCGGATTCCTGTTGCGGTCAGAGGAGGGTCTGGGTGCCCCCCGCGTGGGCAGCAACTTCAAGCAGGTGGTATCTCAGTGGTTGCTTCCCAGCTGTCTGCAGGGATCCACCTGTGACCAAGCAGAGGAGGAAGAGAGATGGGGAAGTGGAGACCTCCCCAGGAGCCAAAAAGGGTCTCCCAGAATGTCACGCGGTCCTGGGAGAGTCATATGACTTTTCTCTCACTATCCGCATTTTGCAACTCCATTTTTAAAAAAGAGAGACTGTGTTTTCTAGAGAAGAAACACATCTCAGCATCTTGGGAGGAAAGAAAGAAAGAAAGAAAGAAAGAAAGAAAGAAAGAAAGAAAGAAAGAAAGAAAGAAAGAAAGAAAGAAAGAAAGAAAGAAAGAAAGAAAGAAAGAAAGAAAGAAAGAAAGAGGCAGGGAGGGGGGAGAGAGGGGGGAGGAGAAAAAGAAAGACAAAAAGAAAGAGGGAGAAAGAAAAATGAAAAGAAAGACCAAGCAAGAAAGACAACGGAAGAGAAAGAAAGAGAAAAAAACAAGCAAGAAAGGAAAAGAACAGAAGAGACAGAAATGGAAAGAAAAAGACAGCATAGAAGGAAGGAAGGAAAGAAGAGGGAAGGAGGGGGAAAAGAAAGACAGAAAAATGAAAGACACACAGAGAGAGAAAGAAAAAGGAAAAGAAAGAAAAAGGAAGAGAAAGAAAGAGAAAAAACAAGCAAGAAATAAGAGAAAGGAGGAGAAAGAAATGGAAAGAAAAAGACAGCATAGAAGGAAGGAAGAGAAGGGAGGAGGAGAAAAAGAAAGACAGAGAGAGAGAAAGAAAAATCAAAAGAAAGAAAGAAAAGGGAAGAGAAAGAAAGAGAAAAAAACAAGCAAGAAATAAGAGAAAGAAAGAAATGGAAAGAAAAAGATAGCATAGAAGGAAGGAAGGAAAGAAGGAAGGAAGGAAGGAAGGAAGGAAGGAAGGAGAAGGGAGTGAGGAGGGAGAAAAAGAAAGACAGAAAAAAGAAAGTCAGAGAGAGAAAGAAAAAAGCAGAAAGGAGAGAAAAAAGGAAGAGAAAGAAAGAAAAAAGAAAGAAAAGAAGAAAGACCAAGCAAGAAATACAAAGAAAGAGAAAGAAAGAGAAAAAACAAGAAAGGAAGAGAAAGGAAGAGAAAGAAAGAAAGAAAGAAAGAAAGAAAGAAAGAAAGAAAGAAAGAAAGAAAGAAAGAAAGAAAGAAAGAAAGAAAGAAAGAAAGAAAGAAAGAGAGTCAGGAAGGAAGGAAGGAAGGAAGGAAGGAAGGAAGGAAGGAAGGAAGGAAGGAAGGAAGGATAAACACCCCATCATCATCATGTCCACCCCAAATTGCCATTGGATCATCTGTAGCTTCAATCTAGATTGTCTTCAAGCATAATCCCATACAGGCCGCATTGCAGTAATCCAATCACGAGATAACAAGCCATTGTTAATACCTATTATGGCTTATTAGCATAAATAATAATTATCTTTGATTCACTCAGCAGTAGAAATTACTGGCCCTAATCAATTATTGTTCATTTCTTGCAACAACAACAACGATAATAATAAGAAAAAATCCCATCAGATAGAAAAATTGTAAGGCAAGGACTATGTGTAGAGTTTTACCATGCAAGTAAATATCAGCCTAACTTTTGCAATAGCTGCCTGCTTATCCTCAATTCTGGTTCCCTCCCCCTGCTCCATTTTTCTGGTTAGAGTGAAATAAAACCTGAATTGCAGTCCATCACCCAATGACAGGAGCGGTTTTTCCGCAGCATTATTCCTTTTTTAAAAAAATAATAATAACTCCAATTGTCTCCATCAAATATCCACTTTCAGGGAAAAGGTGCTCTGAGGAAGTCAAGCCATTGTCTATGTTCCCTGCGTGACAAAAAGTTTTGAGCCTTCTCTAAATGGAGAGAATACAAGAGAATATTTGCAGCTCAGGGTTGAATTGAACTTAGTTGTTCTTGCGGACATTTCATAACCCAACTAGGTAACGTCATCAGTACTAGGGAATATGGGGCTTGCTCCCTATTTATATACCGTAGTTGACCCTACCAATGTTGGTGGGGATGTGGTTTCCACCTTGGTAGTAACTTAAGTGGGATATTGTTTTCTGCTTGACAGTTTGTCTGGTATTAATCCCTGCTTATCTAGGTATACCAATAGAAGAATGTATTTGCAGCTCAGGGTTGAACTGAGGGGTTCCTGGTGCTCTCTGAGCTTGGTTGTTCTTGCAGACGTTTCATCACCCAACCGGGTAACACCATCAGTGCTAGGGAGTGTGGGTTTTATTCCCTATTTATATATATAGTAGCTTGCCCTACCAGTGTTGGTGAGGATGTGGTTTTCACCTTGGCGATCCTTGATTTAGGGTATTGCTTTCTGCTTGACTGTTTGTCTGGTTATAATCCCTGCTTATCTAGGTATACCAATAAAAGAGGGTTGTTGTGGTTTGTCAGCAGCAGGTGTGGATGGCTGAGGTCTCGGAGAGCAAGGACTCAGGTGAGGGGCCTGCGTGTCATGCAGGGCTGGGGCCAGGACCATCAGGGAGTGGAGTGCTGCCTTCGGAGATTGTGGAGGCTGGCAGCAATGATGAAGAGGTCCCCGAGGAGCCTGTGCCCAGTGTGCATGCGTGCAGGGCTGCTTGAAGGAAAGAGCAGCTGCAGCAGCACAGGCGACTCGGGAGGAAGGCTGCAAGGTGATAAAAGCCAGCTGAGAAACCGGAGTTCTTTGCAGGAAGCAAAGAAGTTTTTGCACTCGAGCCTTGTGGATGTTCGGACGCTCTTAGTTTGTGTTTGGAGACTCTTTGTGTTTGAAATATTTCTTGGCAACTTTATCTAGTGTTCTTGGCAACCTTATTCAACCTTGGCAAGGCTCGTTCTTATCAGAGACAATTCGTTTGGAAAAGCCTTCTAACCGTGAAGGAACGGGATTCGTAACGAATCATTAAAAGGTTTTTGCTGTTACCTCCATTTCGTGTTTGTTTCCTTGGAACAAGGTTTGGGTCAGAACAAGAATATTTGTAGTTCAGGGTTGAACAGAGGGGTCCTTGCTGCTCTCTGAACTTGGTTGTTCTGGTAGATGTTTCATCACCCTACCAGGTAACATCATTAGCGCTAGAAGTGTGGGGGTTTGCTCCCTGTTTATATACAATAACTTGCACTGCCAGTGTTGGTGGTGATGTGCACCTTTGTACAGGGGTGGGATTCAAATTTTTAAACAACTGGTTCTGTGGGCGTGGCATAGTTGGTGGGCGTAGTTTGATGGTCATGTCATTGGCTGGGCGTGGCCAACTCAATATCACGCACTATAAAGCTATAAGCAAAGTACCAGCAAAGAAGGGGAAAAAAACTCCAGAGAAGCTCTGGAGACAGGAAGTCTAGTCCTGCCAAGAATGTAATAAGGGTTAACAGAGAGGCAGTTTCTGTAAGCAACACCAGAATGTTTCCTTCCTGCCTTCCTTACAGGATTAGCCCAGTAATTTCTTCTAACAACCGGTTCTAGCGAATAGGTGCGAATTGGTAGAATTCTACCCCTGGCTTCGTAGTGCCTTGATTTGAAACCTTGATATTGTTTTCTGCTAAGATTGCTTGTCTGGTACTAATCCCTGCTTATCTAGATATTTTACATATTCTATACCAACAATGGCTAACTTTTTCGTTGCTGTGTGCCGAAAGTGTGCGTGTGCATGCCTGCACACATAATGCAATGCGCATGCAACACCCCCTGCCCCTACGCATGCGTGTGACCCCTGCGCACTTGCACGCCTCTGTGCAAGTGTGCACAACCCACTTGCCACGCTCCTTGTACACGCTCACACATCTCTTGCGTGCGCCCTGCCCGCCTACACATGCACGGCAGATACCCAACAATCAGCTGGCTGGCAGGAGGCGTATACGCAGTGGATCAGTTCTGGGCAACGGCTCGTGTGCCGGCAGAAATGGCTCTGCGTGCCACTTCCATGATAGGTTCGCCATCACGGTTCTATACCAATAGAAGAAAATATTCATAGCTCAAGGTTGAACTATGGGGTATCCATGTGCCCTGATGAGGTTACCTACCATAGTTGAGTCACGAAACATCTGCAAGAAAACAAGTGAGGTCAGAGAGCATTAAGGACCCCACACCCCAAAACACACTTTTCTTTCCAGTAGATTCTTTTGGGGGGGGGGGGGGGGGGGGGGGGGGGGGGGGGGGGGGTTCGGGGGGGGGGGGGGGGGGGGGGGGGGGGGGGGGGGGGGGTGGGGGGGGGGGGGGGGGGGGGGGGTTGGTGGGGGGGGGGCTCGCCGGCTTCTTGGGGGGGGGGGGGGGGGGGGTTTGCCGGGGGGGGGGGGGGGGGGGGGCGTTGCCGGGGGGGGGGGGGGGGGGGGGGGGGGGGGGGGGGGGGGGGGGGGCGTGGCTGGGGTGATGGGTGGGGGTGGGGGGGGGGGGGATGCCCCCCGGCGGGGGGGCACATTTATGTATGTGTTGTTTGTCTGTTTTAACTGTAAAATTAATAAAGTTTATTTTAAAAAAAAAGACTACTGGAAAGACAAGCCTACATTCGTGGCTTGGGTAGAGTTAGGCTTTCGTGTCTGCATTCATTTCTGAATGCAGGCAGCATTTTGGAAACAGCCTTAACCTGAGTGCTGAACGAAGCTGGCTTGTTGATAACAAACTATAAATTTCTCAGAAAGGTTGGGCTTGCCAGAAACAGCAAGCCAGGTTTAGCCCTAACCAAGGTTATTCTGCTGTGCAAATGCCGCTGCTGTGACTTCAGCCTGGTTGTGTGCATTGTGAGAACATACAGGTTGTGCTTTGGCATGGAAGATCCTGTCATAAGAAAGATTTTTTTTAATGAGCACCCCTTGGAACAGAGAGGTAAAGTGAGACAATTAGGAACAGGTTTTGTAACATTTGACATAATAGCGGTGGTCCAAAATTTCAGGGGCTGCCCCAAAGAAGAGGGGGTCAAGCTATTCTCCAAAGCACCTGAAGGCAGGAGAAGAAGCAATGGATGGAAACTAACCAAGGAGAGAAGCAACTTAGAACTAAGGAGAAATTTCCTGACAGGAAGAACAACTAATCAGTGGAACAGCTTCCTTCCAGAAGTTGTGGTAACACCTCACCAAAAGGTTTAATCGCTGCATAAAATCCTTACCTTTCCTCTTCCTGATCACCTTGGCAAAAGCAACACTAGAAAATGTGCACATTGTTTACTCAATTTTGTTTGTTTGTGGAGAAGCATCATTTGCTGGGGAGGCTTGAAGTCCGGTTGCCTGATTTTGGGATAACGCTGCTGTGTTTTGGAAGGACTCTTTTCACTTAACAGAGTAAAGGCGAGGGATGAAGCAATGTGTAAAAATAGTAAAATCTGGCACTACCTCCAAACACGTCAGAGCAAAAACCGAAGCAGTGTTTTTCAATCTTGGCAACTTTAAGATAGGTGGACCACAACTCCCAGAATTTCTCAGCCAGCTGCCAAACTGAAACCCCCACCCCTTAAACACGTTTCCTCTGCTTCTTAACTGCATTCACAGAACATGCTAGCTGAATAGCAATAGCACTTAAGACTTTATATACAGCTTTGCAGCGCTTTACAGCCCTCTCTAAGCGGTTTACAGAGTCAGCATATTGCCCCCAACAATCCGGGTCCCCATAGTTTATTCAATTTACTAAGTTTTCTATGTTTTGAAAAGGTGGCTGATATGGTGCTTCTATATGTTGTGGAAATCCAGCCACTCTTTTATTTTTATTTATTTCTTTGTATCCTACCTTTATGGTTTTTGCAAATAACTCAAGGCAGCTAACACGTCCAACATACCTTCCTCCTTCTATTGACCCAACAACAACAACCTTGTGAGGTGGATTTGGCTGAGAGAGAGGAACTGGCCCAAGATCACCCAGCTGGCTTTTCTGCTTAAGGCAGAACTAGAACTCCCCGTCTCCTGGTGATTGGCCTAATGTCACCCAGTTGGCTTTCATGCTTAAAACAGGACTGGAACTCACTGTCTCCCAGTGATTAGCCCAAATTCACCCAGCTGGCTTTAGTGCCTAAGGCGGGAACTAGAATTCACAGTCTCCTGGTGATTGGTCCAAAGTCACCCAGTCCGTTTTCATGTCTAAGATGGGACTAGAATTCTATGTCTCCGAGTGATTGGTCCAAAGTCAACTGGAATTTGTGCTTAATGTGGACTATAACTCACAATCACCTGGTGAATGGCTCCAAGTCAATAAGGTGGGACTATAACTCACAATCTCTTGGTGATTGGCTCAAAGTCACCCAATCAGTTTCATGTCTAGATGGGACTTGAACTCACAATCACCTGGTGATTGGCTCCAAGTCAATAAGGTGGGACTATAACTTGCAATCTCTTGGTGATTGGCTCAAAGTCACCCAATCAGTTTCATGTCTAGGTGGGACTAGAACTCACAATCACCTGGTGATTGGCTCCAAGTCAACCAGCCAATTTTCATGTCTAAGGTGGGACTATAACTCACAAACTCCTGGTGATTGGCTCAAAGTCACCCAATCAGTTTCATGTCTAGGTGAGACTAGAACTCACAATCACCTGGTGATTGGCTCCAAGTCACCCAGCCAATTTTCATGTCTAAGGTGGGACTTTTCACCAGGTGATTGGTCCAAAGTCACCCAGCTGGAATTCATGTTAATGTAGACTAGAACTCATGTCTCCTGGTGATTGCCCCAAAGTCACCCAGCCAACTTCTATGCTTGAGGCGAGACTAAAACTCAGGGTCTTAACCACAAGATCAAACTGGCTACTTTTCGTTGTTCATTCATAGAAACTGAACATGAATAGCCTGGACTCGACCTCCTATTTTATTTATTTAGTTATTTCATTTATATGCCGCCCATCTCACTATAAACAGAATAATACAAAGTTTTAAAAAGTTAACACAAACTTAAATTGAAGAAGATTAAATAAGCAGATGAAGATTTTTAAGTAGACATCTTGGCAATAACTAACCTTAACTATTTTCTTTTGGAAAGTGAGAAAACCTAAGGGTTCTTCACGGAACATTTAATTCTATGGTGGGTCTTATTACAGCGTAATGGTTATTAAAGAAAAGTTCCCATTTCAGCACATTCTTTAAAGCTTATGATCTGGATAAGTTCGCAACCTTGGCTCAGGAATTCTCAAGAATGGCTGGCTGGGGAATTCTGGGAGTTGAAGTCCCCAAATCTAAAAGTGGCCAAGGTTGAGAAACACTGGGATGGACAAACTTTTGTGTATACAGAGTCACAAATGAGAGACGGGAAGCTAGATACATCCAATAAATAAATACTGCAATTCTGTGGAACATGAAGAAAGCCGGTCCTTTCTTCTCATGGGAAAATCACACTCAACTGGAAGCTGTTTTCATGGATGGGACACCATCAGGAGATGCCAACGTGAGACCGGGAAAACAGAACAAGAGTAACACAAAACTTTTTTCACTGATGGTCAAACATGCTGGCTGGGGGAATGCTGGGAGTTGACGTCCAACTGGCTTAAAGTTGCAGAGATTTGAGAAACCTGGATGAAGTTGTAATTTTGGGGTGTTCTTTTGGTGTTCTGGGAAGTCCAAGAGGCAAAACCAAAACAAAACTAAAACTAAAACAAAACAGGCATTGCGAGTGCTGCACTGGTTTAAAACATTCATTGTTTCTCTTTAAAAAACTATTAATATTACAACAATAGTGAAAAAATTGACTACGCTTATTTTTCATACTTAACAATTGTTGCAAGGTCATGTGAGAGCAATATTAATGGGGCAAGCCGTATATAAAATGTAGAAAGTTAGCACCCACCCCTCTCCTAGAATGAAATATTTTGAGAAATATTAAAAAGGCAGAATATGATATTTCCCTGGATGATAAGTTTTTTTTAGAGGGAGAAAGCAGCCCCTACCTTTCTTAATAGCCCTCAGCAGATGTCAGCACTTAAGAAATAAACAGCTTATTGAAAGAAGCCAAGTATCTAGGTAGCTCTATTCATAGGTAAAATACTGCAGGCAGAAATCCATGCAAGGCAGGATATTTTGAAACAAAGGCAGAGTGATAGGACCAGCCCTCACTCAAGATCCAAACCAGGACAAAGCTATTAAGCCATCATAGGAATTGGCCAACACCCTTTCAGAACACAAGCCCCTTCATTGCATCATCTCAGGTGCACACACACCCCCAGCAAACTTCAACCAAATTTAGCTCAAAGTCCTAGGATTTGTACATGGTCCCATGGGCATCTGACAACAGCCAATAGAATACATGTTCTTGCGATTTCCGGTTTGTCGGCTTTGCGAGCGGTAGGGATTTGCGGGCTGCGTGATCCCTGCCGCTAGCCGCTTTTGGGGCTCCGATCCGAAAGGGTGCGGAGCAAGGCTGCACTGCAGGGGCAGCTGAAGGTAGGGGATCCGGAAAAGGGTTTGGGGTGTTGCAGACCCCTCCTGGCCGGCAGAACCTCCTTTTACCAAGACGGTGTAGCGGCGGTCCGTAATGGCCGCCACAAAGAAGCCGGCAGCTGGGCAAGTATGCGCAGGAGGAAGAGGAGAAAGTTTTTAAAAGTGAAAGTCTTCTTGGTCGATCCAGGACTCTGAGATATATTTAATTTAATTCCTGGAAGTGATGGCTTTTGGATGATTCTTTCCACAAGAGAAAGTAAGCGGCAATTCTGAGGTGCTGAAAGGAAAGTTTACTCTCCCTCCCGACGGAATTAACAAACGGATATTGAGAAACCTGTTTTTTTTCAGGTAAAACTAGCTTTATGGGATAAGTCGGAAGGGAGAGGACAAAAATATATTTATCTGGTTGGATTTTGTTGGAGGAGATGCCTTAAGGATTTGGAGACAGAAATAAAATTTTAATAAGGCTTTAAAACACAGATTTGGATTTTCTTTTTTCCTTTGTCTGATACTACCCCTGGAAGAGAAAGTGGAAATTTTGGTTTGGCTTGGATTGATTGAGGATTGTGGACTTTGGGATTGTTTTACTTTTCTTTTGGAATATTTTGGTTGGAGTAAGAAGAAAGAGGGAAAAAAGAAAAGAAAAGATTTATAATGGCTTTCTCCTTGAGGAACTGAGGGATGAATATGAGCAAACAAAAGCAGCCTGTAAAGATGGTATGGAAAAAGCTTTTCTATTTTTAGAAATGGCGCTGGTTAACTATGAACAGACAATGCGACAGATGGAACAACAGCAAGAAGAAGACGAAGACACCATCTTTAATGAATCCCAAAATTTATCTAAGGAAGAAGGAAGGAAGAAAGCGAGGAAAATGAAGGACTTAAGATTTAAAAAAACATTTAAGAAGAGAAAAATATGATGCAAAATAAATACAATGATAGCAAACAAGAGAAAAGGGAATACAACAGAGAAGGGATGCCAGCAAGACAGAGGTTAGAAGAAGGGGGTAGGAAGATCTGGTGGGGAAGAAAGAAAGGGGAAAGGCGGAGAAAAGCCACAAAGTTTTAAAATTGGATGGGAAAAGAGGAATCTTTTTCAGGGATAAAGGGTAAAGCATAAATTTTCTTAAAAAATATTTTGCAAGGTACATAAGACAGTATTGTAATATTTGTATTAGAAATAGAAAATTAGAATGGCTTAAGAGTTAATAAGAAATTAAAATGTTGAAATGTTTAATAATGATTGATTTTTAAAATGTAATAAAATATTGAAGGGAAAGGCAATGAGAATGCTATAAGATTTATTATTTAGATTTATTATTTAACTACGTATTTAGGAGGATACTATGTATTTAAACATTTCCGATTTATTACTCTGTTTTTATTGTTATTAAAAGTAAAAATTAATAGATAGAATGTACCAAGCAGAATCAGATTGGACATTAGGTGTCATTTTAAATGTTAATCTAATATTTAGGAGAGGATAGAAAGGCATCATACTCTGATTAGAGATTTCAGGAGAAATTCTTTTTTTTTTTTCATTATAAGGAATGAGATAGAGGGATAATAAAGAATGGGCAAAAGATACAAATATAATGATTTAAATTAAGATGGATTGAATAAGATAGAATTATGAAGAGTGAAATGTGTGGAGAAGTATATATAGAAGATACAGAATGGTAAACAAAATAGGTAATGATCTCTAAGATGAGCATGAATATAATTAAAGCCCATATAAAGAGAGGTACCGGGGCCAAGTTACTTTACTAAAAGATTTTTATATGTTTGTTTGTGTCTGTTTATGTTTTTGAGAAGTATTGGTGAAACCTTTTAGAAATACAGAAAGAGAATGACGATAATCAAGTCAGAAAGAAATAGAGGACAAGAGATGTTTTTATGCTCATTTAGAAATGGTTTAAAATAGAATTGTATTGTATAAGATAAGGTTTTATCTGACTTGTAAAATTTACAATGGAAAAAGGTTCAAATATGTAATGGTTGGTGATGATTTGTTTGTTTTTGAAATTAATAAAACTTGTTTAAAAAAAAAAGAATACATGTTCTTGCACAGGAACAGGAAACTCAAGTGCAAAGACCAAGATAAGGTGTAAATACCCCTCACTCTCAACTCCATGTGATCAGCTGCACCAGAGAACCACGTGGTTCTGCTTCATCATTAAACCATCTTTCCAATCAGCCTCCAGCCTCCATTTTGTCTCCAGTGCCTTTCTCCCAGCTTGGAACTGAACCAGATGGATATTTCTTCCAACAAAACAGAGAGCAACACACACACACACACCCTTCTAGTACTGATGATGTTTCCTAGTTGGGTAATAAAATATCTATAAGAAAACCACCAACTCAGAGAGCACCAACAGATTCCATCATTGTCAACTTTAAGACATGTGGACTTCAACTCCCAGCATTCCCACGCTGGCTGAGGAATTCTGGGAATTTGAAGTCCACACATCTAAACATTGCCAAAATTGAGAAATACTGTTGTAGAATATTCTTGGGTGACCAACTTCCTAAACCCACCCAACTCCCTCACATCTCTCAAGGTTGTTTGAATAGGTACACGCAGGGCACAGATCTTGGACCAGTACTGTCCTTGTATGTGGAAGGGACCCCTAATCATTCGTTTCTCTACTGAAGAGCTTGTGGCAACTTCAAGTTTCTGCTAACACAGGGGTGGGCAACAATGGCCCCTTCATGAGCTGTAGACTTCAACTCCCAGAATTCCTAAGATAGCCATGCTGGCTCAAGAATTCTGGGAGTTGAAGTCCACAGTTCCTGAAGGGGCCATAGTTGCCTACCCTTTTTACAATCTCTAGATTTCAACTCCCAGAATTCCTAAGACAGCCATGCTACCTCAGGAATTCTGGGAGTCGAAGTCCAGAGGCCCTAATTGCCCACCCCTTTCCTGATCTGTAGACTTCAATTCCCAGAATTCCTGAGACAGCCATGAGGTACCAACTCCCATAATTCCTAAGAAAGCCATGCTGCCTCAGGAATTCTGGGAGTTGAAGTCCACAGGTCCTGAAGGGGCCATAGTTGCTCACACCTTTTATGACCTATAGACTTCAACTCCCAGAGTTCCTGATAGCCATGCTGGTTCAAGAATTCTGGGAATTGAAGTCTACAGGTCATGAAGGGGCTGTAATCGCCCACCCGTTTCACGATCTGTGAACTTCAACTCCCAGAATTCCTAAGACAGCCATGCTGCCTCAGGAATTCTGGGAGTCGAAGTCCAGAGGCCATAATCGCCCTCCCCTTTCCTGATTTTGTAGACTTCAATTCCCAGGATTCCTGAGACAGCCATGAGGGACCAACTCCCAGAATTCCTAAAGGCTGCCTCAGGAATTCTGGGAGTCGAAGTCAAGAGGTCCTGAAGGGACCATATAATCGCCCATCCCTGTGCTAACAGATGATTGACGTCATTCTTTTCCTGACAATTTCATTTGTGTTAGCCTGAGAGCTGCTCGTCTGCTGCAATTGAAGCAAATGTTCTCCATTTATCTATGTCACGGCCTCTCAGATCTCCGAAGCAGATGATCCCGGGGCTTCTAAATCCAATCTTTTTTTTTTTTTGCAGATTCAATCTCCGTTGGAGAACAGGATGGGTTAAACAGCTCCCTCTCCTGTGATTGCGCCGAGCCTGGCAACTTAATTTAATGAAGTGTGAGACTTTTTTTTATGTGCTTTTAATTACATCGCGATAATTAACATTATGGACCCTCAGCCCTGATTACTCCTGCCCTGTGCCAGCCGAGCTGCCTGTTTGTAAATATAATTAACCACATCCTGGCACTGTTGCCACCCCACACCTGCAGTGCCGGAAAAATCCTGGCACTGTTGCAGAAGTTTTCTTTTCAGGATTAACGGTTGAACGGCTAGAAGAGAGAGGAAAAAAGGCACGGGAGATTATTTCAATATATGATTACTGCGGGAGATTATTACATAAAAGAGATCAGTGCTACCCACCATGGAGGAATGGCTGGTGAAACCCACAAGATCTTGCTGAGATGGATAAATCAAGTTCTTTGATTAAAGAGAAGAAACTTATCTACATTTATTGATGGCTTGAAACCACTTATGGACTATTTGCATAAAGATGACAACCACGAAGGGGTGATTTATGGTTTTGATGATGAGGCAGGATAGATTATAGAAAGAGGAGGAGGATAAGTCTATCGTAAAGTAACTTTACAGAGAGAGGGGTGAAAATATACAGCAATTGTATTTAGAACGGTTGAGGAAAATATTAGAAGCCACTGGTTTATGTCATTTCCTTTTTTTCCCCCGTTTAGTTTTCTTTAACAATATTGCTTTCCTTGCACATTTTTGCTTTCTCTTTGCTTCTTTTTTCTGTTTTCTTTTGTACACATGTTTGTATTAGCTTTATATTAAAACAAAGTTTTAGTGAAAATTACAGACATGTACGTCTACGGAGATTCTTAGTCATCACTCTTGTCCCAACAGTGCTTTTTCAAAAGGTAACTGGAGTTTTGTTTCGCTGAAGTTGTTTCACTTCTCATCCAAGAAGCTTCTTTAGTTCTGATTAAATGGTATAGGAATGATAGATTTATGCTGCAAGAAATATACAAATCCTTCTGTCCTCCACCATTCAGTCAAAACTGAAGAAGTTTCTTGGATGAGAAACAAAATGTCTTCAAGGAAAATACAGACATGTATATGTAATTATCTGTCTGTCATGTGTGCATGTGTGTATGTGTGAAACAAAAATGAAAAAAAATAAGGAAATAAAGAAGCGAAAAATGGAAGGAAGAGAAAGAAAGAAGACAAGAGAAAGAAAGAAGGAAAGAGAAAAAACAAAGAAAGGAAGGAAAGAGAGAAAGAAGGAAAAGAGAAAGAAAGAAGAGAATGAAGACAAGAGAAAGAAAGGAAAGAGAGAAAGAAGAAAGGAAAGAAAGAGAAAGAGAAAGGAAGAGAGAGAAAGAAGGAAAGAAAGGCAAGAGAAAGAAAGGCAAGAAGGAAAAAGAAAGAAATAATGAAGGAAAGAAGAAAAGGAGAGAACAAGAGAAAGAAAGGAGAGAAAGGAGAGAAAGAAAGAAGGAAAGGAGAGCGAGAAAGAGGAAAGAAAGAAAGAAAGAAAGAAAGAAAGAAAGAAAGAAAGAAAGAAAGAAAGAAAGAAAGAAAGAAAGAAAGAAAGAAAGAAAGAAAGAAAGAAAGAAAGAAAGAAAGAAAAAAGAAAGAAAGAAAGAAAGCTATTGATAGAGCAGCAAGCCTGGAGCAATAGAGGGATTTATTGGATTCTTTCCATCCTTTGATCTTTCTGCTAATGGAACAGGCTAGGATTAGTCATAAAAAAAACCCTAGTCATGGATAAATATATCAACTAAGGTTATCCGTCATCCCTGTAGAGCTGTCTGGAAGTTGAGTCACGGCAAGCGGCCTTTTTCTTTTCTATTTTTGGGTTGAAATGTTTCACTGGTGACCCAAGCAGGAGCCGAGGAAGGAAGAAGCTGCTCGAAGAAGCCAAACCGAAAAGACCAGAAGCCGCTTGCCATGACTCAATTTCTAGTCAAGGCTCTCCCCCTTCCCAAATTTTCTTTGGGGGTCCTGCAGAGGTCCTCCGGTGGGCCTCAGGAATGCTCCCCTCTAGCTGGCTGTGGGATTCTGGGAGTTGAAGGCCACAAGCCTTAAAGGCTGGCTGGGGGATTCTGGAAAGCCACAAGTCTTAAAGGCTGGCTGGGGCATTCTGGGAGTTGAAAGCCACAAGCCTTAAAGGCTGGCTGTGGGATTCTGGGAGTTGAAGGCCACAAGCCTTAAAGGCTGGCTGGGGATTCTGGGAGTTGAAGGCCACAAGCCTTAAAGGCTGGCTGGGGGATTCTGGGAATTGAAGGCCACAAGCCTTAAAGGCTGGCTGGGGATTCTGGGAGTTGTAGGCCACAAGCCTTAAAGGCTGGCTGGGGATTCTGGAAAGCCACAAGCCTTAAAGGCTGGCTGGGCATTCTGGGAGTTGAAGGCCACAAGCCTTAAAGGCTGGCTGGGGATTCTGGGAGTTGAAGGCCACAAGCCTTAAAGGCTGGCTGGGGGATTCTGGAAAGCCACAAGTCTTAAAGGCTGGCTGGGGCATTCTGGGAGTTGAAGGCCACAAGCCTTAAAGGCTGGCTGGGGATTCTGGGAGTTGAAGGCCACAAGCCTTAAAGGCTGGCTGGGGGATTCTGGGAATTGAAGGCCACAAGCCTTAAAGGCTGGCTGGGGGATTCTGGGAGTTGTAGGCCACAAGCCTTAAAGGCTGGCTGGGGGATTCTGGAAAGCCACAAGCCTTAAAGGCTGGCTGTGGGATTCTGGGAGTTGAAGGCCACAAGCCTTAAAGGCTGGCTGGGGGATTCTGGGAGTTGTAGGCCACAAGCCTTAAAGGCTGGCTGGGGGATTCTGGAAAGCCACAAGTCTTAAAGGCTGGCTGGGGCATTCTGGGAGTTGAAGGCCACAAGCCTTAAAGGCTGGCTGGGGGATTCTGGAAAGCCACAAGTCTTAAAGGCTGGCTGGGGCATTCTGGTAGTTGAAGGCCACAAGCCTTAAAGGCTGGCTGGTTCTCATCCTGGTCATTCATATTTCGAACTATTACCACCAGGGAGACATTATAGGTGTCTCAAAATGAGGACTAGTTGACTGAGAAACAGTTTCTTTTCCAAGGCAATAATTGTCTTGAATCAAAGAGTGCGTTTGTGATTTAGTCCTATGTATATAGTGGCATTTTTAAACTATTTAACTTACTAAATGTTTTAGATAGGTTTTAGACTAGATTTATTATTATTATTATTATTATTAATTATTATTATTATTATTATATGCTCTGTAGTGTGATTGTGACGTGGTGTTTGGGGCACTGTGCTGGAGCAGCTTTCAAATTTCATTTTTATTCGTGGAATGCAATGACAATAAAGGTATTCTATTTTATTTAAAGGATGGCTGGGGCATTCTGGGAGTTGGAAGGCCACAAGTCTTAAAGTTTCCAAGGTTGGAGACCCCCCTGCTCTAAAGGAAACTAGGATTTTTCTCCCTGGCTCCCTAATGGGAGCTATTTTCTCCATCCCAGCGGAAGCCGCTGAGTTTCGCCATCGGCTCCGAGCTTTAATAGGGAGCCATTCATTAATGCCAACGCAAAAAGGCCCCTCCTGGCACGAAACCACAAGCTAATATATTCCTCCGCCATGCTGGCAGCCCCTGCAGCCACCCCACCACCTCAAACCTCCTACAAGCAATAAAGCCAGGCTCATGAGTCCTGTCACTCCGATGGTTATGTGGGGGAATTTCTATCTTAAATGACAGGCCCATCCTCCTCTCCCCCCCCCGACAACTCCTGGGATACCTGTCAACCGGGCCCCTCCCTCCATTTGGAAATTTCTCCTCACGATTCCCGTACCTGTGAATAGGAGTTACAAAATGGCTGGGCTGCAGCTTCTTTTTCTATTTTTAAGCTAAAGAAGAGATCGGACAGCCGCTTGTCTGACATGGTACAGAGTCTCCTGCTTGTGCAGGGGGTTGGACTAGAAGACCTCTGAGGTCCCTTCCAATTCTGTGATTCCGTTATATATACACAGGTATTCCTCAACTTACGGCTACCATTGGGAGCGGAACCACTCTCGACTTGGTGGTTTTGTTCTGGGCCGTATCCAGGTAGTCCTCGGCTTACGACAGTTCATGGAGTGACCGTTCGAAGTTACAACGGCGCTGAAAAAAAGTGACTTAGGACCGTTTATCACACTTATAACCGTTGCAGCATCCCTGCACTCACGTCATCAAAATTCAGACTCTTGGCAACTGACTCCTATTTATGACGGTCGCAGTGTCTCAGGGTCACGTGTGTTGTGGCCCGCCAGTGGCCAGTAGAGCTAGCAAGACTTGGGCAGTGAGGAGGTTGGGGAGGACCACAGGCCAGTCCTGGAGTCTGGGGAAGGCTTGGACGAGGGCTCTGCATCAGAGGCAGAGATGGGGCCAGGACTGCCTGACAGTTATCAGCTGCCTTCGGAGTCAGAGATCAGTGGGAAAGAAGAACAGCTGGAGCCTGTTCCCAGTGTGTGCGTGTGCAGAGCTGCCAGAAGAAGGGAACAGCTAAGGAACAAGAGTCAACTCGGGAGTAAAGCTACAGGTGGACAGTGAATGGCCTCTCCCACAGAAATTAAAGAGGAGCGAAAAGGGAGTGGGGTTTTGCAGGAAACAGTTAGTTCATTTGGGTGAAGATCTGTTCCTGCATTCTTGCCAAGTATTGTCTGCTACAGTGCGGCATCTGAAAGATATCGGCCTGGCAACTCTCTGAGCCTGATAAAGGTCTGTAATTGGGAAATATCTTGAAAGACTGTTGGCCGGAATGACTTTGCTGGGGAGGAATTTACTGTAAACTGAATAAAAGAGGTTTATCGGTATGAGGAATCTGCTTCGTGCTGTTGGGAAAGCTTAAGTCAGAGCACGATCCCCTTTTGCAACCTTCTGACAAGCAGCCAATGGGGAGCCAGATTCACTTAACAACCGGGTTATTAGCTTAACAACTTAATCCTTAATTAGTTTCCATTGTTTCTTGTCTTGCCTTCAGGTGCTTTGGAAAATAATTTGATCCCTTCCTCTTTGTGGCAGACTCTCAAATGTTGGGATACTGCTAGCCAGACCCAAATCCTGCAATCCTTCTTCGTATGTTTTAGTCTCCAGGCCTTTAATCATCTTAGCTGCTCTTCTCTGCCTCATCCTCCTTCCCGTCCCTTCCCTCTCCAACAGTTGTATTTGGAGAAGTATTTTTATCATCCGCATGAACCACTCCATTGTGAGACTTCATTATTGACAATCGCCCCAGTTTTGAACAAGAGCTGGGGAACGGTTGTCTGAAATTTCTTCGGAAGCTTAATAGAGGGGTAGAATCACAACGATATGAAATACTAGTACTGCTCTACAAAGCCTTGGTAAGACCCTACTTGGAATATTGCATCAAGCTTTGGTCACCATGATATTTTTTTTAAAAAAAAGATGTTGAGACTCTGGAAAGAGTGAAGAGAAGAGCAACAACAATGATTAAGGTGTCAGGGTTCCAACGATTGCCCCAAGCTTCAAAAGAATCCAAAAGATTTATTAGGAGCAACATGTCCATCACTAACCCTGTGAAGCCAACTCTAGAGACACGTAATTTACTATCACCTACGACTCTGTTTTCCCAAACCCCCCACCCCCTGGGTGGGTCATAAATCAGATTCTCCAACCAAAACATGTTCACAGGATGAGTGTCATCAATCACATTCTCCAATGAAAGGTTTTCCTGGGAAGAAGATCCAGTAGCGTAGGCTACAATCTCCACAAGATAAGCGTGGAATGTGCTTCTGGCCTTCATCTGCTTCACTGCCCCCTCAGGCCTTCCCCTCAACTCTTTCTTATGGCAACTCGGAAACAGGCATAGGAATGATTTACGAGTTGACATAAGGGCCTGGAAGCTAAAATATGTGATTGCAGGAATTGGGTATGTATGTCTACTTTAGTGAAAAGGATTAGGGGTGACATGATAGCAGTGTTCCAATATCCGAGGGGCTGCCACAAAGAAGAGGGAGTCAAGCTATTCTCGAAAGCATCTGAAGGCAGAAGAAACGATGGATAGAAATTAACTAAGGAGAGAAGCAACCTGGGATTAAGGAGAAACTTTCTAACAGTGAGGACAGTTAACCAAATTGCTTTCAAAAATTGTGTGTGCGCCCCAACACTGGAGACATCTAATCAAATAGTGGACAGCCATCTATCAGAAATAGTATAGGTCTCCTGCGAGAGCAGTTGGACTAGACGACCTCCAAGGTCCCTTCCCACTCTATTACTGTTCAAGAGATGGGAGATATCCGAGAGCCACTTCTGGGGCTGGGGTCAGAAAGAGACTTTCTAGAAACAAGTGTGGCTATTTTCATCTCATTCGTGGCGTTGGGAGGGTGCAGGACCATGTGGCTTGTCCATGTCTCCTTCTGAATTAAGAATCCACCTGGTTGCAAAGGGGGAGCCGGCCACAGGCTAAGAAATCTTCATCAATTCTGTAGTTGGGGTTTTGTTTCCAGACCAGTGGTGGCCAACCGGAGGCCCGCGGCCCACTGGTGGCCGGTGAGAAAATTCTGCCGATGGCAGAAAGATAGATCTCCGAGTGAATCGGTGATTCTGTGAGCAACTCAACCTTTCTGCCTGCTTTGCCTGATTTTGGGTAAAAGTTGCTCTTTTTTTAAAATAAAAAATTCAATATTTATATACATGGTGTGTTGTGAGTTCATTTTGTGAGTTTGCTTGCAAGCAAACTTTATGTGACAGACTCAGGTAGCCGATGACAGATAGATCTGAGTGAAACTGTGATTCTGTGAGCAACTCAACCTGCCTGCCTGCTTTGCCTGATTTTGGGTAAAAGTTGCTTTTTTTTATAAAATAAAACGATCAATATTTACATCAATATTTATAATATTTACATACAAGCCACGCCCAGCCAGTCACATGACCAAGCCACACCCACAAATTAGACCATGACCACAGAACCGGTTTGAATGGTTTGAAATTTGAATCCTGTCCCTGCCTCTGTGTGTTTGTGCGTGCGTGCGTGAGTGAGTGAGAAAGGGGGAGAGAGGGAGGGAGGGAAAGAGAGGGGGGAGGGAGAAGGAGAGAGGAGAGAGGGAGAGAGAGTTTAGATCAGATCTCTCTCTCTCCAACCAACGTCAGCAAGCCACTGTCAATCAAAATTCATATTAGTGGTCCCCAGGATTTAAAATTATGAGTTTGGTGGTCCCTGAGGTCCAAAAGGTTGGCGGCTGCTGTTCCAGACAGCCACTCCCACCCACCCCCCACCTGAGATGGGCCACCGAAAGCCTTTGCCAGATCCACAGGAGGCTGCCATTCAATCTTGGCACAGGCAGCCCAGTTGCTAAAGTACTTTTCTAACGCAACAGATTCCCCCACACCCCCGGTTGTTGCTTGGTGCTGGGAATCCAGACAGGTCTTCCCTCCCACGTATGGAAGCACCAATTTCCCTGATGTGGGGGGTGGTGGTGCGGGGAAGGAACTAAGAATACGTTTTTGGCCCCAGTGCAAAAAGTTTATGCTTGCTATTAATTTTGCAGACGGGCTGCGTTGGCTGCCAATGTTGACTGTGGCGGGGAATACAAGGAAAATTGAGTTGGAAGGGACCACGGAGGACTTCTAGTCCAGAGGCCTCTAACCTTTTGGGCATCAGGGACCGGTTCCATGGAGAGAGGTTGGTCCATGGACCGGACAGAGGGGGCGTGGTTTCACATACTGCCTGCATCCCATGGTTTCTGGCATGCCATGGCCCAGTTCATGGACCAGGTTCATGGACCACGGTTTGGGGACCCCTCTTCTCGTCCAACCGCTGCTCAGGCAGGAAACCTGTACCATTTCAGACAAATGGTTCTCCAATATAGAATAACAGAGGTGGAAGGGACCTTGGAGGTCTTCTTGTCCAACCCTGTTTAGGCAGGAAACCTTACACCACTTTAGACAAATGGATAGCCAATCTCTTCTTAAAACCTCCAGTGATGGAGTACCCACAATTTCTGGAGACAAGTCATTCCACTGATTAATTGTTCTGTCAGGAAACTTCTCCTTAGTTTTAGGTTGAATCTCTACCTTGATCAGTTTCCATCCATTATTCCTTGTCTGGCCTTCGGGTGCTTTTTGGAGAATAGCTTGAATCCTTCCTCCTCTCTGTGGCAGCCCCTCAAATATTGGAAGATGCTCTCCTGTCTCCCCTGGTCCTTCTCTTCCCTAGACTAGCCAGGCCCAGTTCCTGCAACCATCCATCGTATGTTTTAGTCTCCAATCCCCTCATCATCCTGGTTGCTCTTCTCTGCACTTTTTCTAGAGTCCTATCTTTTTCACGTCATGGCGATGAAGAAGGGAGGATTGTAAATACAGCATCAAGACAAATTCCTTGTGTGTCCAATCACACTTGGCCAGTAAAGAATTATATCCTATTCTATTCTTCATCCAATATCTATTCTATTCTATTCTTCATCCAATATCTATTCTATTCTATTCTATTCTATTCTTCATCCAATATCTATTCTATTCTATTCTATCTATTCTATTCTATTCTTCATCCAATATCTATTCTATTCTTCATCCAATATCTATTCTATTCTATTCTACATTCCAATATCTATTCTATTCTATTCATTCCAATATCTATTCTATTCTTCATCCAATATCTATTCTATTCTATTCTTCATCCAATATCTATTCTATTCTATTCTATTCTATTCTTCATCCAATATCTATTCTATTCTATTCTATTCCTATTCTTCATTCCAATATCTATTCTATTCTATTCTTCATCCAATATCTATTCTATTCTATTCTATTCTATTCATCCAATATCTATTCTATTCTATTCTTCATCCAATATCTATTCTATTCTATTCTATTCTATTCTATTCATCCAATACTATTCTATTCTATTCTATTCTTCATCCAATATCTATTCTATTCTATTCCTATTCTTCATTCCAATATCTATTCTGTTCTATTCTGTTCTATTCTATTCTATTCTTCATTCTAATATCTATTCTATTCTATTCTATTCTATTCTATTCTATTCTATTCTATTCTATTCTATTCTATTCTAATTCTATTCTATTCTTCATCCAATATCTATTCTATTCTATTCTATTCTATTCTATTCTATTCTATTCTAATTCTATTCTATTCTATTCTTCATTCCAATATGTATTCTATTCTATTCTATTCTATTCTATTCTATTCTATTCTATTCTATTCTATTCTATTCTATTCTATTCTGTCACCGTTTGCGTGACAATGCTTTAAATTACCTTGGCTACCTGTCCTGAGGAGATCCAGCCACTCCTGTTGCTGGAGGGTGAAGTCCCTGGGCCATTCTCCACCCATGTTTCTTGACGCGAGTCACGAAGTTGGCCTCCACCCATGTGGGATCAAACCCACGAAAAAAGTTGGGCAACGTTGAGAGATAAGAATCAAGATCAGGTGAAGTGTTCAGTACCGCTTTTGATACAGCCTCAGCGGGGGCCACGCTTGGAACACGGCATTCAGTTTTGGTCGCCATGTTATTCAAGAAAAAAGAGGTGTAGAGACCAGGGGTGGCCTTCGTAAATTTTAGCAAAGGGTTCTCTGCCTGGTTGCTGGGTGGGCGTGGCCATGGTGGGCGTGGCCTAGTTGGCCTCCTGTCACATGGTGGGAGGGAGAATTTTTGCCCTCCTCGAGCTACGGAGGCTTTTCTCGAGCCTCCGGGAGGATGAAAACGGCTTCCCGGGACTCCGGAGGCTCTCTTGAAGCCAGAAATGCAGAGGTGGGTCTTCAGGAGGTTCTGACCAGTTCTGGAGAACCGGTAGCGGAAATTTTGAGTAGTTCAGGGAACTGGCCAATCCCACCTCTGACTGGCCCCGCCAACCCCATCTATTCTCTGCCTCCCGAGTCCCAGCTGATTGGCTGGGTCTTCTTTGGTTGCCCTGCACAGGAGAACGGAGCTGGAAAGCAGGTTAGAGGGGTGCGGAGGAAGGGGATTTTGCAGTGTCCTTCCATGCCACGCCCACCAAGCCACACCCACCAAGCCACCCCACCAAGCCACACCCACAGCTGAGTCTCCTTTGGTTGCCCTGCACAGGAGAACGGAGCTGGAAAGCAGGTTAGAGGGGTGGGAGGGAAGGGAAGGGATTTGCAGTGTCCTTCCCATGCCACGCCCACCAAGCCACACCCACAGCTGATCGGCTGGGTCTCCTGCCCTGCACAGGAGAACGGAGCTGGAAAGCAGGTTAGAGGGTGGGAGGGAAGGGGATTTTGCAGTGTCCTTCCCATGCCACGCCACCAAGCCACACCCACCAAGCCACACCCACCAAGCCACACCACAGCTGAGTCTCCTTGGTTGCCCTGCACAGGAGAACAGCTGGAAAGCAGGTTAGAGGGTGGGAGGGAAGGAAGGGGATTTTGCAGTGTCCTTCCCATGCCACGCCCACCAAGCCACACCCACAGCTGATTGGCTGGGTCTCCTTTGGTTGCCCTGCACAGGAGAATGGAGCTGGAAAGCAGGTTAGAGGGATGGGGAGGGAAGGGAAGGGGGATTTTGCAGTGTCCTTCCCCCTGCCGCTCCCACCAAGCCACGCCCACAGAATGCCACACCCACCAAGCCACGCCCACCAAACCATCCCCACAGTTGATCGGCTGGGTCTCCTTTGGTTGCCCTGCACAGGAGAACAGAGCTGGAAAGCAGGTTAGTGGGGTGGGAGGGAAGGTGGATTTTGCAGTATCCTTCCCCCAGGAGTGAGGTGGGAATGAAGATTTTGCAGTATCCTTCCCCTGCCATGCCCACCAAGCCGCGCCCACCAAGCCACGCCCACAGAACCAGTAGTAAAAGTTTTTGAATCTCACCAGTGGTAACGGGCCCATTTCCGGCCTTCCTGAACTCCCAGGAAGCCTGTTTTTGTTTTTTTTTCGCCCTCCCTCAGCCTCTATGCACTTACCTGCATCCAAAACAGGCTGTGTGGGGACTCCTGGGATGGGAGGGGCAGGGTGGGCGGGGCCAGCCAGGAGTGGGGATTTGGGGGGGTTTCTCCAAACTGCACACAATCTTAGTTCGGGGCTCTCTCGAACTCCTGCGAAGACCTACCAGCTCACCCTTGGTAGAGACTCTAGAACAGCCCCCCCCCGCAACTTGTGGGCCACGGACCACTACCAGGCCGTGGCTTATTCCCAAAGGGGCCGCATGAGTGATGGGCACCCGTGCTCACAGCCCCACTCACCCCGAAGGCTTCTCTCTTGCCTGAGTGGAGCCGCGTGGCCCAGTTCCCTTCTCCTCTACACTCCCCACGCCACCAGCCGGGGCCTGCCAATCCTCCTGCTCCCGATGTCCCGGAGCGGTGAGAGTGGACGCTGAACAAGACGAGGGGCGCCCTTGTTCAGCTTCACTGACTCACCGAGGCCGCCTGAGGAGGACACCCTTTCGGGGCGTCGGGCCGCCTCGGTGGAGCCCAACGTATCGGTGGCTAAGGTTGTTCAAGTGAGTTTTGCCCCGTTTTATGACCTCTCTGGCCACGGCTGTTAAGTGAACCGCTGCCATTGTTAAGCTGGTAACGCGGCTGTTAAGCGAATCATCGCTTCCCCGTTGACTAGTCGGAAGGTCGCAAAAGGAGAATCATCTGACCCCAGCACGTTGCAATCGTCATAAATATAGGTCATGAATACCACAGGGAAGCTGCAACGGTTGTTAAGTGTGGAAAAAAACGTGATAGGTCGCTTTTTTTTAAAGGGCTGTTGAAACGTCAAAACGGCCACTAAACAAGCTGTTATAATTCGAGGGCTACCTGCGTCTCATCAACACATGCCCTTCTCTATCGAGGTCAAAGGTAGGGAACGATGACTCCTTTATGACTTGTGGGCCAACTCCCAGAATTCCTTCCTAGGCCGTGCTCTAGTTCTTCTCAATTGGATAGACAGGCATCACGATAAAGAACGGTGGTAGGATTTGGGTTTTGGCCAGTCTAGAGGAAAGAAGGACCAGGCTGGGTGTGTGTGTGTGTGTCAACTCATAAAATATTTTGATGGTCTTTTTAAGAGTTGCCAACAGAAAAGGAGGGGGGAGCAGTGTGGCAGCTTGCAAACCGAAAGCGCATTCCATAAATGTTTTCAAAGATAGGAACTAGGTGACGGAAGTTTCTGCCGCACAAAATTCTAACTGGAGAGCATGGTTGATGACTCTGGGCTAGGGATGTGTCCCATTGGAGAATATGAATTAGGATACACCCAGGGGGTGGAGGGAAAACCAGGGTCAAGGGTGACGATGAATGATGTGCCTCAGAGTTGGCTACACCCAGGCAGTGCCGCCATTTTAACTCCCAATAAATCCTTTTGAAGTTTAGCTCGAGACTCTTGATTTAAATGGAACCCTGACAGCTGGCATGATAGCAGTATTCCAATATTTGAGGGGCTGCCCCAAAGAAGCGGGGGGATTTATTTTCCAAAGCACCAGAAGGCAGAACAAGAAGAAATGGATGGAAAATCATCAAGGAGACATCCAACTAAAATGAAGGAGAATTTTCCCGACAGTTAGAACAGTTAACCTGTGGTTTGCCTTCAGAAGTTGTGGGTGCTTCATCACTGGAGGCTTTTAAGAAGAGACTGGGCATCCACTTGTCTTAAATAATATAGCACCGTGATGGTGAACCTATGGCAGGTGTGCCACAGATGGCACGCAAAGCTATTTGTGCCGGCACCCGAGCCGCAGGCAAACTTAACTCACTGCGCATGCGCACGCCTCACAGCTGATTTTTGGCCTGTGTGAGGCCTTTTTTGGCCTCCCAGAGGCTTGCAGGCCAAAAAAAATAGGCCCATTTCATCACTTCCTGTATTTCCGGAAATACTGGAAGTGATGAAACAGGCCCATTTTTCAGTCTGCAGAAGCTTTCCTCAAGCCTCTGGGAGGCCGAAAAAGGCCTCAAACGGGCTAAAAACCAGCTGGGAGGTGCAGTGCAGGTAAGGGGGCAGGTTTTGCGCATGCATGTGCAGGGGGCGCGCGTATTGCCTTTTGGTGCTGGCACGTGAGCGCACGAGCGCAAGCGCCCACACAATTTTTGGCACAGGAGCTCAAAAAAGGTTAGCCACCACTGATATAGGGTCTCCTGCTTGAGCAGAGGGCTAGACTAGAAGACCTCCAAAGCCCCTTCCAGCTCTATTCTGATTGGAGATACTGCTGAGCAGTTGGGTCATTGCAGTTCGTCTGTGCTTTTTTCCAGACATTCTGCCTTTCGGCCTCTTTTTCTTGGAGGACTAACTAAAATGGGTCATCCCACGTGATTTATGCGTCTCTACAATTCAGTAGCTGCCCTACTGACCTAGTTAACTATATGGAGCGAGCAAGACCACTGAATGAAAGAGTCAAGAGTGATTACCTATTTTTTTCTCTCTCCATTCTTCCTCCAATTAAATGGATCCAATACTCAAGGCAACACATTTGCTGAGACTGGAAGCCATCACACAAACAGGTGCCAATTGCGTTTGCTACTCCACAAGCAGCGTTTGTTACACAGCAAAGCTGCGGGATGAGTTTGTCGCTCTTTGGTAAGAATGACACCCAGCCCTGCTGTTGATGATGGATCCTTTAGGTCAGGGGTCTCCAAATTGGCAACGACTTGTGGACTTCAACTCCCAGAATTGTGGGAGTTGAAGGCCACAAGTCTTAAAGGCTGGTTAGGGAACTCTGGGAGTTGAAGTCTTAAAGGCTGGCTGGGGAATTCTGGGAGTTGAAGGCCACAAGTCTTAAAAGTTGCCATGTTCGGCGACCCCTGCTTTAAATCCTGATTGTTGTTAGTAAGAAACAGCTCCCCTGCCATCACCAGAGTTTTAAATCCAACAATGCCACCTTTAATTCTGTTCCCATCTTTACAAGCGTGCAAAGAAAGGCAGCCGTCACAGAGTTTTCCAAAGCCACCGGCGCCAAAGTACTTTCTGGCTGCCCAAAACTCCAAAGATGAAGGACCCAGACCCAGGTCCCTATTCTTTGGTTGTTACAAGGAGTTCGTTCTCTCAGGAGTCTGGAAAAGCAGCCCAGAGAAGACGCCGCTCGACGGAAGCTCTCGGCTAGGACCACTGAGCCGGGGCCTCCAACCTTGCTTGCACCGTTGCCGTGCGTTGGGAGGCATCGCAGCACCCCAGCCTGGGAGGAAAAGCTTGGGGAGATGTGGAACCCCAACTTCAGGCAAGAATATTGCTGGTCGATCTTCATCTCCCCTTCCCTTCGATCCTTAAGGGCCACCTCGGCCTGGTGTTCTGTCAACCACCAACCCTTGCCCACCGTGGACAACAGACCACCCTGCTTTACAGCTGAGTGCTCGTGACGGCACTCACCCCATGCACCAGCAGTGTGGGGCCCAGTCCGTGGGTCAGGATCTCCAGCTGTTCCAAATACCTGGGGTATAAATTAGTGTCCGCGGGAGGACGGGGCAGGTAAAGGAAGCGGACAGTAGGGGCGGAACTCTGTTGGAGGATCAGCTGGTTAACCGCAGTCAAGTACTCGTCGGAAACTGAGGTTATGTTGCTGGAGAAGTTGAGGGCGCCGTCCGCCGAGTCTTCCTGGCGGCTGTGCCAATGGAGAGCGACCACGTCGTCCCACAGCACCAGCTGGACTTTTGCCTGGATGCGCAGGCTCTTCAGAAGCTGCCGCAGCTTGTCCTCCTGGCCCTGGGGGCTGGTGCAACTCTGCACGCACAGGAAGAGGCGCAACCGAGACCGTCGCCACGACCGAGTCATGGCCAGGACGCAGCCCATCTGTAACAGGAAGAGGCTGCTGGTGTCGACGTAGCGGGCGCTGTCGGGCCGCAGGAGGTTGATGGGCCAGACATCGATGAGAGGTTGGGCTCGCCACCCGGCGCTCTGAGGCAGCTGGAGCTGGTCGAAGTAGCGGGCCAGAAGGACGTTGCGCGACATCTTCATGGCGTCGCAGATGATGGCCACGTACTCCCAGGAAGAAAGCTGCTTGGGGCCTCCGGAGCTCCAGACGGGAGGGAAGTCATGCCAAATTGCCTCGTCGCTGCTGAAGGCGGTGGGCTGGGACACGTTGTCTAGCAGGGGCGGGTTGTCAAGAAGCCCAGTGCGATGGTGTTAGGCCTCATGCCTCCTAGAGGAGGAGAACACAGAACGAGAGCTGGATTTCATACTTATATTTTTATACTTCTTATGTAAGGATGGGTGGCTCAGTGGCTAAGATGCTGAGCTTGCCAATCAGAAAGGTCGGCAGTTCAGAGGTTCGTACCCCTAGTGCCGTGTAATGGAGTGAGCTCCCGTTATTTGTCCCAGCTTCTGCCAACCTAGCAGTTCGAAAGCATGTAAAAAAAATGCAAGTAGAAAAATAGGGACCACTTTGGTGGGAAGGAAACAGTGTTCCGTGCGCCGAGCATTTAGTCATGCCGGCCACATGACCACGGAGACGTCTTCGGACAGCGCTGGCTCTTTGGCTTTGTAACGGAGATGAGCAGTGCCCGTTAGAGCCGGAAATGACCAGCACGGATGTGCAAGGGGAACCTTTACCGTATATTTTATGTGCTTCTTATACTACTTATCATTTTATACTTATTCTTCTGTATGGGTAATCCTCGACTTACATCAGTTCGCTAGGTGACCGTTTGCAGTTACAACGGTATTCAAAAAACTGACTTATGACCTTTTTTCACCCTTACGACCGTTGGACATTGGTCATGTGATCAAAATTCGTACGCTTGGCCACGGACTTGTGTTTATGACGGTTGCAGTGTTCTGGGTCATGTGATCCCCTTTTGTGTAAGCAAAGTCCATGGGGAAGCCAGATTCACATAACAACCATGTCACTAATTTGACAACTGCAGTGATTCATTTAACAACTGCGCCAGGAGAGATCATAAAATGGGGCAAAACTCCCTTAGCAAATGTCTCGCTTAGCAACAGAAATGTTGGGCTCTGTTGTGGTCATAACTAAAGGATTACCTGTGCTTAAACTTTTATATTTGACTGCATGAGTCAAAAAGAGGGCTGTGAAAATATCTACAGACCCCTCACATCCTGGACATAAACGGTTTCAACTCCTACCCTCAAAACGATGCTATAGAGCACTGCACACCAGAACAACTAGACACAAGGGGAGTTTTTTCTCGAATGCCATCACTCTGCTAAACAGATAATCCCCTCAACACTGTCCAGCTATTGACAAAGTCTGCACTACTATCACTATTAATCTCCTCATCACTCCTTATCACCCATCCTCTCCCACTTGTGACTGTATGACTAACTTTGTCGCTTGTATCCTTACGATTTATATTGACTGTTTCCTAGTATTATTTTGATTGCTTATTGTACCCTATGACTATCATTAAGTGTTGTGCCTGATGATTCTTGACTCTTGACGAATGTATCTTTTCTTTTATGTACACTGAGAGCATTTGCACCAAGACAAATTCCTTGTGTGCCCAACCACACTTGGCCAATAACGAATTCTATTCTATTCTATTCTATTCTATTCTATTCTATTCTATTCTATTCTATTCTATTCTATTCTATTCTATTCTATTCTATCTCTACTCTACTCTTATTGTACCCTATGACTATCATTAAGTGTTGTGCCTGATGATTCTTGACCCTTGACAAATGTATCTTTTCTTTTATGTACACTGAGAGCATTTGCACCAAGACAAATTCCTTGTGTGCCCAACCACACTTGGCCAATAACGAATTCTATTCTATTCTATTCTATTCTATTCTATTCTATTCTATTCTATTCTATTCTATTCTATTCTATTCTATTCTATTCTATCTCTACTCTACTCTTATTGTACCCTATGACTATTATTAAGTGTGGTACCTTATGATTCGTGACTCTTGACGAATGTTATCTTTTCTTTTATGTACACTGAGAGCATTTGGACCAAAGACAAATTCCTCGTGTGTCCAATCACACTTGGCCAATAATTTTTTTTATTCTATTCTATTCTATTCTATATTTCTTATGCTTTTAAATTTTTTACTTCTTCTATTTATACTGCTTATACTTAATATATTTGGCCAAATGTAATTAAACCCACAAGGAATTTGTCTCCAGTACAAAAGTACCCAGGGTACTTGCAAAACAACAGTGTATAATAATAATAATGCTAAAGTGTACAGCCAAATTAAAAGGAGAAGTAAAATATAATAAAGGGGATAAATAAAATACTGTAGCCACAGTATGGCTTAATCTACATATACATTAGGCAAAAAGAAATAACGCTGATTACAGGTAGTTCTCAACTTATGGCCACAATTGAGCCCCGAATGTCTATTGCTAAGTGAGAGTTATGCGAGATTCGCCCTATTTTGCTACCTTTTTTTTGCCACGGTTGTTAAGTGAATCATTGCAGCTGTTAAGTCAGTAACACACTTGTTAAGTGAATCTGACTTCCCCATTGACTTTGTTCATAAAAGAGGATAGCGTGACCCCCCAGAACATTGTAACCGTCATAAAATATGAGTCAGTTGCCAAGCATCCGAATTTTGACCACAAGAGCATGGGATCACAAGTGTGAAAAATAGTCACAAGTCACTTTTCTCAGTGCCGTTATAATGGCAAACCGTCCCTAAAGGAATGCTTGTAAGTCAAGGACTACCTTGAGTTGTAAGTCAAGGACTGCAAGTATATTTGAGGATCAAGTAACCATATATAAGTAGGTTGCATATAATAACAAAGGACCCTGTTTCCCCGAAAATAGGACCTACCCAGAAAGTAAGTCCTAGCTTGATTTTTAGACGTGTGCCCAATATAAGACCTACCCCCCCTGCAAAAAAAATAAGCCCTAATTAAGATCCCACCCACTCCAGAGTGGATAGGTAAAAAATTAAGCTAGGGTGGGGATGGCGGGGGGTGAGGGTGGAGCTGCACTACTGCTTACCTTTGGACAGGTGTAGCCAGGCCTCGCACACCCCGACACCTGCCTGGCTGGCCCATTTCTTCTGCAGCCAGCAAGGCTGGCCAGGCTTTCCTGAAGGCCTCTAGCTGATAACAAAGCTCTGGATCGATCCAGAACTCCATTATTGGCTGCAGAGGCCTTCAGGAAAACCTTACCAGCCGCAGAAGAAGAAAAAGTTCCTGAAAGCAGGACAAGAAGCAACGTGGAAACTAATCAAGCAGAGAAGCAACCTAGAACTAAGGAGAAATTCCCTGACAGGGAGAACAATTAACCCGTGGAACAACTTGCCACCAGAAGTTGTGGCTGCTCCACACTGGAGGTTTTTAAGAAGAGATTGGATGCCCCTTTGTCTGACAGGGCACAGGGTCTCGTGCTGGAGCAGGGGGCTAGACTAGAAGACCTCCAAGGCCCCTTCCAACTCTGTTATTCTGTTAAAATCTGGCTTTAACTGGCTCAATGGGAATTTAAAGGGTTGGGTGTTTTTTTTTTTGCAAAGTTGAAGCTGGAGAAAAGGTGACCACCTAGAAACCCAAAGGTTACTTACCTAGTCCCGAGATGAAGAGCAGCTGCTGTGTGCCGCGCCGCACCGAGCTGGCGAGTGTCAGGTTGACGAAGGCTTTGATGTTCAACCGGTCCACCAGCTGCAGCCAGGAGTCGGACTGGTCCGGCAAGGGGTCAGAAGGGAGGCAGTCTGGGGACAAGCAGAGCGGGTCAGTCTCAGGGCCTGGCCCAGCAGAGGGAAAGGACAAAGACACCGGCACACGCCATTATTCGAGGCATTTTCATCTCGGTGATACCCTGTTTCCCTGAAAATACGACCTACCCTGAAAGTAAGTCCTAGCTTAATTTTTACACATGCGCCCAATAGAAGCCCTACCACCCCCCCCAAAATAAGCCCTAATTAAGATCCTGCCCACTCCAGAGTAGACGGGTAAAAATTAAGCTAGGGTGGGGATGGTGGGGGGTGGTGCAGCTGCCCTACTACTTACTTTGGACAATTGTAGCCAGGCCTCGCACACCCCGACACCTGCCTTGCCGCCCTATTTCTTCTGCAGCTGGCAAGGCTTTCCTGAAGGCCTCTGTCGCTAGGAACAAAGCCTCCGGATCGATCCAGAGCTCCGTTATCGGCTGCAGAGGCCTTCAGGGAAGCCTTGCCAGCCGCAGAAAAAGTTCCTGAAGGCCTCTGACAGTGAAAAGGAGGCCGTGGGCGACGTGTGCAAACGAGATTAGTCAGTGGATGACGTCCCCCCAAAATAAGACCTGGTGCCTTTTTTGGTGGCCAAAAAATAATAATAATAATAAGTCAGGGTCTTATTTTTGAGGAAACACATTTGTAGTGGCCAATATGGTTGGCTTTAAAACAGCGTTTCCAAACCTAGGTAATTTTAAGGTGTGTGGACTTCAATTCCCAGAATTCCCCTGCCCGCATAGCAGGGGAATTCTGGGAGTTGAAGGCCATACATCTTAAAACTTGCAAAAGTTGAAAAAAACTCTACTCTAGTGGTTACAATGCTGAATTAAGAACAGGCCCATCTGGATTAAGCATGAAAGCTTCCTGGGCAATTTTTGTGCTAATTTCTTTCCTACCTCGTAGGGTCATTGTAGGAGAAAGTAGCAGGAAGAACACTAGGGGCCTCCTGCTGGATTTACAAAATGAGCTCTTATTTTACCAATGAATAAAACCCCAACCCTTGGGATAGCTTTGAATACTACAGGCTATATTAAATCTGGTTTTTATTTTTCCTGATCAGGTGCGTGATGCTGGTAAATCCATTCTTTCTCTGCCCGAAAGTGAGTTTATATTTTCTCAAGTGTCATTTGAGATCTAATCTTTATAGCCGCCTCCCAAAAGATTATTGTCTGTTTCACAAATCTTCCTCGGAAAGGCATCTCCTGGTGTACAGGTAATCCTCGATTTACAATGATTCGTTTAGTGACCCAAGTTACAACGGTACTGAAAAAAGCGACTTCAGTTACCAACTCTACCATTTAACAACAGTGGCAAAATGGAGCAAACATAATCACTTAACGACTGCCTCATTTAGCGACAGGAAGGTGAGGCTCAATCGTGGGCGTAAGTCGAGAATTGCCTGTGGCAACGATGCCAGATTTCTCATCTGGCCACATGTGAGAATGATGGTTTCACCGTGTGGGCAGAGGAGAAGCAGAAGATGGTTTGTTGTGGCTGCTCACGGGCTGTTCCCAAACCCTGAATCTTCGTCTAGGACACAAATCAGGTGCCCCCTTCAATCCTATCTATCTATCTATCTATCTATCTATCTATCTATCTATCTATCTATCTATCTATCTATTTGATTTGCCAATTGTTTACAAGATAATAAGTATAAGTGTATACATAGTTGTGAATACATGAAATGGGTACATATAAGAAAAATAAAAGAAGAATAAGAGAAACAATAGGACAGGGACAGTAGGCACGTTGGTGCGCTTATGCACGCCCCCTACAGACCTCTTAGGAAAGGGTTGAGGTCAATAGTAGACAGTCTAAGGTTAAAGTTTTTGGGGTTTGGGGAAGAAACTACAGAGTCGGGTAGAGTATTCCAGACATTGACCACTCTATTGTTGAAGTCGTATTTCCTGCAATCAAGTTTGGTGCGGTTAACTTTGAGTTTGTATCTATTGTGTGCTCTTGTGTTGTTATGGTTGAAGCTGAAGTATTCATTGACAGGTAGGACATTGCAATGTATGATTTTATATACCATGCTTAAATCAGACCGAAGACGGCGTAATTCAAGGTTTTCTAGTTCTAGAATTTCAAGTCTGGTGGCATAAGGTATTCTGCAACGAGTAGAGGAGTGGAGAACTCTTCTTGTGAAATATTTCTGGACTTTCTCAATTGTGCTAATATCAGATACGTAATGTGGGTTCCAGACTGATGAACTGTATTCGAGTATTGGTCTAGCAAATGTTTTGTATGCTCTGGTTAGTAGTGTGATATTACCAGAGAAAAAGCTACGTAGGATTAGGTTAACAACTCTTAATGCCTTTTTGGCTATGTAGTTGCAGTGGGCTCTAGCACTTAGATCATTAGAGGTGAGTATTCCAAGGTCCTTTACAGAGCTTGGGTCATCAACAAGATCTTGACTATTCAGCTTGTATTTTATTTTCTGATTTTTTTTGCCAATATGTAAGACAGAGCATTTATTTGTTGAGATTTGAAGTTGCCATTTGTTTGACCATTCTGATACATAGTCAAGATCTTTTTGTAGGGTAGCAGTATTGTCTGTGGTATTGAACAGCTTGCATGATTTGCACAATTGCTTAGATTTCATCCGTGCCTTTTCCTTCATCCCTTTCTTTCCCCCGCCTCTGTCTCTCTGTTTTGGTCAACTCTAGGTTAAAAAAAAAAAAATGAAATTAGCAACCTTCCTCCTCCCACATCCCCCCTTTTCTCGGGGCGGGGCGGGGGGGGGAAATATCCATTAGTTACTATGGAAACCCAAATAGCTCCAGGAGGGGCCCCTTTTGCAGCCTTCACAAAAGCATCTGAGAAATCAATTTGCAGTACAAAGGATGAGAGTTCCACACAAGGAAGGAAGGAACAGTTGGGATCTTTCCCAGCCAGCTGGAGTCTCCTTGCCTTGTGCACGGACGACACGGCTGCAAAATTTGGAGCCACCACCAGGTGGCAGTGCAGAGAGACCGGTGTCTGTCTAGGGCCATCTTGAGATGGCCCAGAGGTTTGCAGTTTAGGTCAGGGGTAGGGGTGGGATTCAAAAATCCCAGCAACTGGTTCTCTCCCCGGTTGCTGGATAGCAATGGTGGGCGTGGCCTACCGGAACTTTCCAGGACGGCCATTTTGTTTTGTCTTCCCCAGACTCTGGAGGCTTCCCTTGGGCCTCTGGGAAGGCGAAAACGGCCTCCCTGGACTCCGGAGAGCCTCTAGAAACCGGGAACAGACCCGTTTCGACTTCTGGAACTTCCAGCTTGGCTGTTTTTGGCTTTCCCCAGAGTCTGGAGGTTTCCCTTGGGACTCTGGGAGGGTGAAAACAGCCTCCCTGGGCTCCAGAAGCCAGAAACAGGCCCGTTTCCAGACCTTCTGGTTTGGCCTGTTTTTGCCCCCCCCGAGCCTCCACACAGATCCTGCACTTACCTGCATCCAAAAAGGGGGCACGGAGAGATTCCTGGAAGGGGAGGGGCCAGCTGGTTGGTTTAACTATCTGTTTGGCGAACCAGATGTAAATTTAACATCCGGTTCACGCAAACCGGGCCGAACTGGCTGAATCCCACCCCTGGTCAGGGGTAAACACTGAAAAAGCCATTTGGACCAGTTTCCCACAAAAAAAAGAAAACACTGGGAGCCACAAAACACTTCCCAGTGCCTGACGATTTCCTGAGTGGCCACAAAACTAGCATATGTAGTTGAATTAAATGTTTCTGTTTTCTTCTGAAACTTTTTCATTTCTTGGATTGATCCATGGTGGGCCTACCAGGGGATCGAAAAGCTCAATTAATTACATGCATTGCGGGTGTCGGACATTGGTGGTTGTGATGCGTATTTTGAGTGACGGAGCTGTAGCAGAGGGATGAAAGAGCCACATGCGGCTCCAGAGCCACAGGTTGCTGATCCCTGGTGTAGGTATTGGAGTACAGGTTGTCCTCAACGTACGACCGCAATCGAGGCCGAAATGTATGTTGTTTAAGTGAGAACTTTGCTAAGTGAGTTTTGCCCCCTTTTACGACCTTTCTGGCCACCGTTGTTAAGTGAATCGTTGCCGTTGTCAAATTACTAATCTGGCTGTTACCCTTCCCCGTTGAGTTTGCTCATGAGGAGGTTGCAAAAGGGGATGGCGAGAGGCCGAGGTACCGTCATAAACATGACTCTGCTGTCTAGTGCAATATTAATGCAAAATCAGGGGTTTATCAATTCCATTGCATAGAACATGAAGGATGAATGTTTGTGTTTATTTTCATAGTCATAATGTACACTGAAGATGTTATTTAATTTTGTTGTATGAGATGCAATGACAATAAATTAAATTAAACTAAACTAAACTCCATTGCCAAGTGTCTGAATTTTCACCATGTGACGGAGAGGAATGCAGCAATTTCTTAGGTATGAAATATCGTCGTGCATCACTTTTTTGAGGGCAGTTGTAACTCGCCCAACGGTCGCTATACAAACTGGTGTAAGTTGAGGACTACCGGCACACTTATGAGTGGAAAATTGTCCCAACATCTCCACCCTGTCCATGTGAAATGGTTCTTGCTGGTGGGAGCAGAGACGAAGGTTGCCAACAATCTAGTGTTTGTCAACCTCCGCCATTTTATGAGGTGCGGACTCCAACTCCCAGAATTCCCCAGCCAGTCTTGCTGGCTGGGGAATTCTGGGAGTTGGAGTCCGCACCTCATAAAATGGCGGAGGTTGAGAAATACTGGTCCAATCTTGAAGGCGACCTCATCATGGGACATCTGGCTGGGCCTCGGATGACCTCCTACTCCTTCTCCTACTCTCTCCTTACCCAGATCCGCCAGCTCTACGTGGCCGAGCACGTACAAGCCACTTTTCTTGAGGTCGTTGATGAAGCGGATGAGCTGGAGGGAGGTGCGTGGATTCCGTACCATCAGCAAGACTTGCGGGCGCCAAAATTTGACGTGTTCTTTACGGATGTCCAACAGCAGCAGGTACTTGCGGACCTGGGTGTGAAAGAAGCGCAAGGGTCAGATAGAGCAAGGAATTCTGGGAGTTGAAGTCCACACATCTTTAAAGTTCCAATAGGCTGAGAAAAATGGATCTATATATGGACTGCAGCCCCAAACATAATCCAGGCTGGGGATGATGGGCGCTGTTGTCCCATCCTGAAGGATTGTGCATCGCTCTACAACTTTAACAGGTAGAAAGAAGATCACAATCAAGTTCTAAGAGATGGTCTCAGCCGATGTGTAATTTTAATAGGAATTCAAGCAGGGGCTTCGATACATATTTTGTGCAACAGTAAAGGTAGCCCTTAGCTTACAACCATTCGTTTAGTGGCTGTTTGGATTTGTTTAGTAAAATGAGGACCCAGATGGTTGGGGGCAAGAGACTGACTCTGTAAACCACTTTGAGAGGTCTGTAAAGCACCGTGAAGTGGTATAGAAGTGCTATTGCCCTTCTTTTCTCCCTCCCTCTTTTCCTCCCTTCCTTCCTTCCTCCCTTCCTGCTTCTTCCCTCCCTCTTTTCCTTCCTTCCCTGCTTCCTTCCTCCTTCTTTTATTTCCTTCCTTCCCTGCTTCCATCCTTCCTCTTTCATTTCCTTCCTTCTTACCCCCCCTCCCTCCCTCTATTTCCTTCCTTTCCTGCTTCCTCCCTTCCTTTTTATTTCCTTCCTTCCTTTCTCCCTCTTCTATTTCCTTCCTTCCCTGCTTCCTGCCTCCTCTTTCATTTCCTTCCTTCCTTCCCTGCTTCCACCCTCCTCTTTTATTTCCTTCCTTCCTTCCTCCCTTTTATTTCCTCCCTCCCTCCCTCATTTCCTTCCTGGCTTCCACCCTCCCTCTTTTATTTATTTATTTCCTTCCTTCCTTCCTTCCTTCCTTCCTTCCTTCCTTCCTTCCTTCCTCTTTTATTTCCTCCCTCCCTCCCTCTTTTCCTTCCTTCCTTCCTGCTTCCTCCCTCCTTTTATTTCCTTCCTTCTTTCCCTGCTTCCACCCTTCCTCTTTTATTTCCTTCCTTCTTACCCCCCCTCCCTCCCTCTCTCCCTCTATTTCCTTCCTTTCCTGCTTCCTCCCTTCCTTTTTTATTTCCTTCCTTCCTTTCTCCCTCTTCTATTTCCTTCCTTCCCTGCTTCCTGCCTCCCTCTTTCATTTCCTTCCTTCCTTCCCTGCTTCCACCCTCCCTCTTTTATTTCCTTCCTTCCTTCCTCCCTTTTATTTCCTCCCTCCCTCCCTCATTTCCTTCCTGGCTTCCACCCTCCCTCTTTTATTTCCTTCCTTCCTTCCTTCCTTCCTTCCTTCCTTCCTTCCTTCCTTCCCTTTTTATTTCCTCCTCCCTCCCTCTTTTCCTTCCTTCCTTCCTGCTTCCTCTCCTCTCCTTTTATTTCCTTCCTTCTTTCCCTGCTTCCACCCTTCCTCTTTTATTTCCTTCCTTCTTTCCCTCCCTCCCTCTCTCCCTCTATTTCCTTCCTTTCCTGCTTCCTCTCTTCCTTTTTTATTTCCTTCCTTCCTTTCTCCCTCTTCTATTTCCTTCCTTCCCTGCTTCCTGCCTCCCTCTTTCATTTCCTTCCTTCCTTCCCTGCTTCCTGCCTCCTTTTCATTTCCTTCCTTCCTTCCTGCTTCCTTCCTTCCTTCCTTCTTTCCTTCCTTCCTCCCTTCCTCCCTCCTCCCTTTTATTTCCTTCCTCCCTCCCTCCCTCTTTTATTTCCTTCCTTCTTTCCCTGCTTCCTCCCTCCCTCTTTTATTTCCTTCCTTCCTTCCCTGCTTCCTCCCTCCCTCTTTTATTTCCTTCCTTCCCCTCTCCTTTTTCCCCCTTCCCTTCCTCTTTCCTTTCCTCTCCTCTCTCCCCTTTCCCTGCTCTTCCTTCCTTCCCTCCCCAACCTCCCATTTCCAAACCAATGCTGGCCTTCTATCTTTGGGTTTCCCCTTCCCCCAAATGAACGGGAAGCTCAGAGAGGCATCCAAAGCTTTAGCTTCTCTGTCCCTCGGATTATTTTTTTTACTCTCTGCCTTCCTTCTTTCCTGCTCCGTATAAATTTATGCAAAGGCTCTTTCCCCCCCAAAAAAACCCAACCCCCCTCAACCCTGAACGCTGCTGTAGACGTGTGATGGAAATGACATTAAAAAAAAAAATAAAGAGAGCAGGAAGGGAGGGAGGGAGAAGGACGAGGACTGACATATCTGGCTGACAACGTCGCCCCTGCCTCGAGTTTGCCAAGGCTCTTCTCATGATCTTACAAGCAGGCAGCACTGAGGGCTTGGAGCCCAGCCAGGCCCCCTTCAACCGCAGCGATCCCTGCTTTGTTCAGAGCCCTCCATTCCCAACAGACAGCTGTCCAGTCCTCCGGTTGGAGATTTGAAGCCGGAGAATAGCTGCCTGGCTCTCTAAGGTAATTGCTTTTTTTTTGTCCTGGCCTTATCCTCAAAAATCCGTAGCACAAGCACGCTGAGGTAAACTTTGTACGCTGACTATTACGGCTGCCGTCATCTCATGCACAGCCCAGAGGAAACTTTGAAAGTCATCTTGGCTGCTCCAGTTTAAAGATCCATGTTTTCCCCCCCTTTTTTTTCCCCACCCCAGTTTTGATCATAGATGCAGGCAGGGCTGGGAACTGTCCAAATCCTGCTGGCACGTGAGGATGCTGTAGGAATATCTCCGTGGCACATCTCCGTGGCACATCTTCTTGGTTTGGGCTTAAAGAGAGACTGATAAACATGGTTTGGCAAATGTATTTGCCCAGAAGTGACCTGAGCAGGGCCTATCTAGACCAGGGATCTTCAACCTTGGCATCTTTAAGACGTGTGGACTTCAACTCCCAGAATTCCCCAGCCGGCGCATGCCAAGGTTGGAGACCCCTGTTCCACACCTCTGTCTCTCAAAGGGAGGTGGTCTTCAGCAGGTTCTGACCACTTCTGGAGAACCGGGAGCAGAAATTTTGAGTAGTTCAGGGAACCAACCGGCCAATCCCACCTCTGAATGGCCCCGCCAACCCCATCTATTCTCTGCCTCCCATTGAGTCCCAGCTGATTGGCTGGGTCTTCCTTTGGTTGCCCTGCACAGGAGAACGGAGCTGGAAAGCAGGTTAGTGGGGTGGGGAGGGAAGGGGGATTTTACAGTATCCTTCCCTTGCCATGCCCATCAAGCCACGCCCACCAAGCCACACCACGCCCACCAAGCCACGCCCACGGAACCGGTAGTAAAAAATGTTTGAATCCCACCACTGAGGAAGAGCCTCAGTTTTAGTTCTCCGTGTCATGGAAAATCAGGGGCAGCTAGTCCTCGATTTACAACGGCTCACTGAGGGACCGTTCGAAGTCACGACGGCACTGAAAAAGTGACCTAGGTCCATTTTTCACCGTTACGACCACTGCGTTGCCGCATCCCCATGGTTAAAGGTAAAAGGTAAAGGTTCCCCTTGCACCTACGTGCTAGTCATTTCTGGCACTAGGGGGCGCTGCTCATCTCCATCACAAAGAGCCAGCGCTGTCCGAAGACGTCTCTGTGGTCATGTGGCCGGCAGGACTAAACGCCTTCGAAGGCACACGGAACGCTGTTCCCTTCCCACCAAAGGGGTCCCTATTTTTCTACTTGCATTTCTTTTACATGCTTTCGACCTGCTAGGTTGGCAGAAGCTGGGACAAGCCACGGGAGCTCACTCCGTCACGAGGCGCTAGGGGTTCGAACTGCCGAACAGCCAACCTTTCTGATCGACAAGTACAGCGTCTTAAGTCACTGAGCCACCCCATCCCTCTATCCTCATGGTTACATGATCAAAATTCGGACACCTGGCAACTGACTCATATTTATGACGGTTGCAGTTTACCTGTGATCCCCTTTTGTGACCTTCGGACAAGCAAAGTCAACGGAGAAGCCAGATTCACTGTACAACCGTGCGGCTAACTGCGCCGATTCACATAACAACTGTGGGCAAGGAAGGCCGTAAAAATGGAGCAAAATTCACCGAAGAACTATCTCACTTAGCAACAGAAAGTGAGGACATGATTGTGGTCGTAAGTCGAGGATTACCTGGATTTGTCGAATCCCAGGAATGAATTGCCTTGGGATAAAAAAAAAAGGTGGACCCAACTGGGGGTTCCGCTTCACCAATCTCAACGTATCAAAAGAAAAACCAGTCACAATTTTTCTTTCCTTTGTGCAGTGCTCCAGTCAGGAGCACGCTTGCTCTGTATGCTTGTGTTTGTGTGTTTCTTTGTGTGTGCGCGCGTGTGTGCAGCAGCAGCCAAAAGAAGCCAACACAATCCTCGGTTGTCTAAACGGAGGCACAGAATCAAAATCACGTGAAGTAGTAGTACCGTTTTATAAATCCTTGGTAAGAACACACCCGGAATCCTTGCGTCCAGTTTTGGTCACCACATTACAAAAAAAAGATGTTGAGACTTTGAAAAAAGCGCAGGGAAGAGCAACTAAGAGGATTAAAGGCCTGGAGGCTAAAACAGATGGAAGGACGGTTGCAGGATTTGGGTTTGGCCGGGTCTAGAGAAAAGAAGGACTAGGGGGGACGTGATACCACTATTCCACTATTTGAGGGGCTGCCACAAGGAAGAGGGGGTCAACTTGTTTTCCAAACCAGTGATCCCCAACCTTTTTGACGCCGCGGCCCGGTACCGGCATCAGCTGGGCGCCGCCATCTTTTTTTTATGAAAAAGTGCTTCCGGTGACCTCACCGGAAGCACGCTTTCATCAAAAAGATGGCGGCGCACGCTCGGTGAGCTTTTCCGGTAGAAATGGCTTTCCCGGAAAAGCTCATCGAGCGCTGCGCCGCCATCTTTTTGATGAAACGTGCTTCGTGAGCTTTCTACCCGAAAAGCTCACCGGAAGCACTTTTTCATGAAAAAAAGATGGTGGCGCCCAGCAAGCCGCGGCCCGGTAGGAGTTGTTCCGCGGACCGGTACCGGTCCACGGACCGGTGGTTGGGGACCCCTGTTCCAAACCACCTGAAGGCGAGACAAGAAGAAATGGAATGGAAAGTAATCAAGAAAAGAAGCAACCTAGAACAGTGATGGTGAACCTTTTTTGTTGTGGGGTGCTGATAGCACGTGCACGCCAGCACCCACAATGCAATGCGCCCCCCCTGCGCATGTACGTGCAACACCCCCCCCCTTACCTGCACTGCACATGTGCGCGCCTCTTAGCTGATTTTCAGCCTGTTTGAGGCCGTTTTCGCCCTCCCGGAGGCTCAAGGGAAGACTCTGCAGCCTATGCAGGCCGAAAAACGGGTCCGTTTTGGCACTTCCGATATTTCCGGAAGGGCTGTTTTTCTGCCTCCAAAGGCTGCAGAGGCTTTCCTTGAGCCCCCCGGGAGGGCGAAAAAGGCCTCCAACGGGCCGAAAAATCAGCTGGGAGGCGCGCGCGTGAGCAGTGCAGGTTAAGTTTGGCTGGGGCTCGCAGGCCATAGGTTCGCCATCACGGGCCTAGAACTAAGGAGGAAGTGAGAACAATGAACCCCCTGGAAAGGCTTCCCGCCAGAAGTTATGGGTGCTTCATCACTGGAGGTTTTTAAGAAGAAACTGAACAGCCACCTGTCTGAAATTGTACTCCTGCTTGGGGAGGGGTTAGATTAGAAGACCCCCCCCACCCCAAGGTCCCTTCCAGCCTCTGTTCTGATTGATTGATCACCATGCGTCGAGCCAAGACCAAAAGGAGCTCAAGGGACGCTAACGCAGATGTACGTCTTTGGCGGCTAACATTTGTCTTCACTACCAGCAACCACTGTATTTCATCAGCCTCCGTCAGGTCACATCACGCCAGCTAAGTAAACGTTACTCCTCAGATTTATTCCCCTTGATACTCAGCGGAGGATCTCAGGTTACTGCAATCGTTCCACTTGCCCCCTCAGGTCTCGGCTCTTTGATTGCCTGCAATCTGTCACTGCCTCTTGTCCAGCGTCCCGGCCCGTCACCCGCTAGGAACTAAAGATATTAAAAAGGCGAGAAATCCCCAAGTGCCTTTGGGGAGATTTGCTGCTCTCTCCGCCTGCTCTGGGCCTGCTCTCTTTTTTTTTTTTTTTTTCAATCTTGTTGAAAAACTCACACGCTCCTTAGCCGTCAAGCGGCCTCTTCTGCAGGCAGGTGTCAACTCATGAAACATGCCTGTGCCTGTTTTAGTAGTTGCCATTTAAAAAAAAAAAAAGGGGGGGGGCCAAGGAAGGAAATCTGGAAGAGCAGTGCAGCAGTTTGAAAGTGGAAGTACATTTCAACTCTTCATCTTTCAAAGATTGTAACTAAACTACCAGAGCTTTTGCCCGGGAATATATTTAATTGGAGAACGTGATGGATGACACCCAGTCTGTGAAGGTGCTCAGTTGGAGAATCTGATTTATGACACACCCAGGGAGGGTGGGGGGGAGGGAAACGGGGTCACAGGCAGAGGGGGGATCCGACAGGTGTAACTACTGGTTTGGTGATTTTACGAAAGAAGCCTCCAGACTCTGGGGAAGGGGAAAAACGGCCCTCAGGGAAGTTCTGGAAGTCCGGAAACGTGCCTGTTTCTGGCTTCCAGAGGGCCTCCTGCACCCGGGGGAGGCCATTTTCACCCTCCAAGAGGCCCGAGAGAAGCCTCCAGATTCTGGGGAAGGCGAAAAACGGCCCTCACGGAAGTTCTGGAAGTCCGGAAACAGGCCTGTTTCTGGCTTTTGGAAGGCCTCTGGAGCCTGGGGAAGGCTGTTTTCACCCTCCCAGAGGTGCGAGGGAAGCCTCCGGACTCTGGGGAAGGCGAAAAACAGCCATCCTGGAAGTTCCAAAAGTCCGGAAACGTGCCTGTTTCCGGCTTCCAGAGGGCCTCCTGAGTCTGGGGGAGGCCATTTTCACCCTCCAGGAGGCCCGAGAGAAGCCTCCGGACTCTGGGGAAGGCGAAAACGGCCCTCACGGAAGTTCTGGAAGTCCGGAAACAGGCCTGTTTCTGGCTTCTGGAAGGCCTCTGGAGCCTGGGGAAGGCTGTTTTCGCCCTCCCAGAGGTGCGAGGGAAGCCTCCGGACTCTGGGGAAGGCGAAAAACAGCCATTCTGGAAGTTCCACGCCCAGCATGGCCATGCCCACCCAGCAACCAGGCAGCGAACCGGTCGCTGGGATTTTTGAACCTCACCCCTGATTAGCGCTGAGGGGAAGGAAGTTGATAATGTGCTGTGTCTGAGAAAGCCATCAGAATTGTCTTGGGTGAGCGGTTGGTGCGAGGAGGAGGAGGAGAAGGAAAACGTCTGGCTGGGAGAGCCTGGGAATTGAAGTCCACACCTTTTAAAATCCCCCAGGTTGAGAAACACTGATCTACAGGCAGTCCTCAACTTACAACAGTTCCTTTAGTGACCGTTCAAGGCACTGAAAAAAAGGGACTTAGGATGGGTTTTCACCCAGCTCTTGCAGCATCCCCCGGGGTCACGTGATCAAAATGTAAAATGCTTGACTTGTACTGATGACGGTTGCCGCGTCCCTTTTTTACGACCTCCCAACAAGCAAAGTCAATTGGGAAGCCAGATTCAATTAACAACGTCAGGGATTCACTTAACGAACAGGGCAAGAAAGGTAGTAAAACGAGGCAAAAATTAAACAATTGTCTGACTTAGCAACAGAAATTTTGGGCTCCGTTGTGGTCGTCAGTGGAGGACTACCTGTATATTCCTTCAGGGTCTCCACGGGTGGCTTTTTCCCAGCTCAACCCAGAAGGTTGGTGCACCTGGGGGGGGGGAGGTCCAATGACAAGGCCCATCACAAGATGCACGGAACGGGCGGCCTGGCATTGTGAGCCAAATGCCAAGCAAACCGCCTGATCAAACAATCTGATCGGCTCCCCCCAGGAGGGCTCTGGCTTTGCCAGGCAGCGTCGGGGAAACAGCAGCTGGCTAATAAGACTCCTCCATTAAACCCCCTAACTAGAACTTTTAAATGTCCGTTTTATGACACCCAAATTAAAAGGCTGGGCCTGGGCAAGAGGCCCAGTTTGCAGGAGCGGGCACAGTTCCCGGGGAAAGGCGAGAGGGCGGGGATCACGCCAGCTGGAAGGGCGAGCTGTCTGCTCAAAGGGTGAGCGGGGGATAAAGAGTCCCCGGCAAAAGGAAACAGATGCAAATTCGGAATGTTGTTATTATATCGGAAAAATTAATCTCCAATAAGGATGACCACCTGCTCCGGCATTGGCAATAGAGCAACGGGAGAGGCGAGGGGCCAAGAAGATGGAGATGGCAGATCCTCCTCCTCATAAAATGAAATTTAATGGAGAGAAAAGTAAGGCTGTACGTTTCGGCAAGAAAAACCAAAATGAACAGGTATAGAATAGCTGGTACCGGGGCTCAACAGCCTGTGGAGGTTCTCAATCGTCCCAGGTCACCGTTGTCCTCAAGGTGCTTTTTCTGAAGGCAACTGGACTTGCTTGCTTTTTACTTTTGAAGATGTTTGGCTTCTCATCCAAGAAGCTTCTTCAGTTCTTCCCTGCTATCCTGTCAGAGCTGAAGAAGCTTCTTGGATGAGAAGCAAAATGTCTTCAAAAGAAAAAACAACAACAAGAAAGTCCAATTGCCTCCTGAAAAAGCACCTTTGGGACTCCTAAGTGGCCTCAACGCCCCTCTAAAAAGGATGCAAATGACCAGCGGCCTGCAAGGAATACAAATCCTTCCATTCCCCACTATCCTGTCAGAGCTGAAGAAGCTTCTTGGATGAGAAGCGAAACGTCTTCAAAAGAAAAAAAGGCAAGAAAGTCCAGTTGCCTTTGGGACTGGATCAATATCAGTAACTGTGAGAGGGATCTTGGAGTCCCAACTGGCCGGGGAATTCTGGGAGTTGAAGTCCACGTTGTAAAGTGGCCAGGGTTGAGAAATCCTGGCCTGTACAGATCAGGGGAACGGCCAGGGGTGGGATTCAAAAATCCCAGCAACCGGTTGTTGGGTGGGCGTGGCCATGGTGTTGAGTGGGCATTGTTATGGTGGGCGTGGCCTACCAAAACTTTTGGGAGGGCCGTTTTTCGCCTTCCCCACAGTCAGGAGGCTTCCCTCGGGACTCTGGGAGGGTGAAAATGGCCTCCCCGGGCTCCGGAAACAGGCCTGTTCCTGAACTTCTGGTTCAGCCTGTTTTTCGGCCTCTCGGAGCCTTCACACTTACTGCACTTCCCTGCATCCAAAACGGGCCGTGTGGGGACTCCTGGGAGGGGCGGGGTGGGGTCAGCCGGTCAGTTCAAACTACTGGTTTGGCGAACCGGATGTAAATTTAACACCCGGTTCGCGTGAACCGGGCCGAACCGGCTGAATCCCACCCCTGGGAACAGCAGAGACCAACCAAGAATCAGAGGGAGATTGTCCAACTTTGTGCGTCTCTTCCGCCTCCGCATTGAGAAAGCCAGGGGTGGGATACGACAGGGTTAACTACCGGTTCGGAATTTACGAGCCTCCCTGCACGCTGTGAGCCGCGTGCCTGTTAATCGTCATTAGCACACTGCATGCCGAGAAGCAGCCTTTGAAACAGCCCTCTTTTCCTGCTTTTTTTAACTGCAGCTGTGCCTCGTTCGGCAGCTGAAGTTGAAAAATCAGGAAATAAAGATCAGGGAAGACCCCGGATGGGCGGGTGGGCAAAAACATCAGCAGACATAGAACCGGTTCTATATCTGCTGCTCTTCAGAGCTACCGGTTCTACAGAGGTGGACAGAACTGGTAGAAACCCACACCTGGAGAAAGTGCGACGAAACAGACCAGGGTTTGCCTACAGAAGCGTCTCATTTGACAGCAAGGTGCTGTACTGGCTGGAATTCTTAAGACCATAAATTTGACCTTCCTTTCATAAATAACCAATGTTCTCAGTTTATGGTGCAGAGCTTGAAGTTTTGGCTCCAGACTCTGAGGACAATCTGTTTCCGTGGTCTCTTTGACCGCTCAAACACTCCCCCCCTGTTGGGATGGCTCTTACCTGGTGGAAGATCAAAGCTTGGCTGATGTAGCCCCAGCTGCTGCTGGGGGACAGGTAATGGAGGGCCACCAGCAGGATGACCATGAAGGCCACACTGGCCGAAGCGTAGATGGGGCTGATGAGGAAGACCATCACGACACAGCCAGCAATGCCCAGCACACAGGTGTGCCACGTGAAATACTTGAAGGTGGGCCTGGAGAAGGAGAACAGGTAACAGGTTAGGATGCCTGGAATCTCCTTGGGGGGGGGGAGATGTTCTGCTTGGAAGTGTAATGCCAAGATCCTGAGCTACAAGGGCCAGGAGGAGCCGATTGGAGTTGTAATTCCAGATAAAAGCTGCATTCACAGGTGTTTCATCTGTCTGCTGAATGCAGGGATGGCGAACCTTTTTGTTGTGGCGGGCTGAAAGCGCGCTCGTGCTGGCACCCACAAGGCAATGCGCCCCTCCCACCTGTGCATACGCATGCAACACCCCCCCGCCCCGCACCCTTACCTGCACTGCGCATGCGCGCGCCTCCCAGGTGATTTTCGGCCCGTTGGAGCCCGTTTTCACTCTCCCGGAGGCTCGAGGGAAGACTCTGGAGGCTGAAAACGGGCCCGTTTTGCCACTTCTGGTATTTCCAAAAGGCCCGTTTTTCAGCCTCCCGAGGCTGCAGAGGCTTCCCTCGAATCTCTGGGAGGGCGAAAACGGCCTCAAACGGGCCAAAGATCAGCTGGGAGGCGTGCGCATGCAGGTATGTTTGGCTGGGGCTCGCGTGACCACACAAATAGCTCTGTGTGCCCCCTGTGGCATGCGTGCCATAGGTTCACCATCACGGCCTTAGAAAATAGAATATTTATAGGGCTGGAAGGGACCTTGGAGGTCTTCTAGTCCAAACCCCTGCTCAAACAGGAGACCCTATGCCATTCCAGAGAAAACGATTGTCCAATCTCTTTTTGAAAACCTCCAGAGTTGTAGCACCCACAACTTCTGAAGGCAAGCTGTTCCACTAATTAATTCTTGTAATTGTCAGAACATTTCTCCTCAATTCTAGGTTCTTCATTCTTCCCTCCTTGGTTAGTTTCTGCCCAAGACTTCTTGTCGTGCCTTCAAGGTGCTTTGCAGAACAGGTTGACACCCCTCCCTTCCCCCTTACCTGGGACAACCCCTAAAGTATTGGAAGACTGCTACAGTTAGCCCTCGACTTACAGAGCCCAAAATTGCCTTTGCTAAACCAGACAGTTGTTAAGTGAATTTTGCCCCATTTTACGACCTTTCTTGCCGCACCATAAGTGAATAATAAGTTGAGGACTACCTGCAGGATAGCACAGGCTTACAACTTTGCAATTTTATGAAAACATGGGGCTCTCCACGTCCCCCCACCGCCCCAACACACACACACACACACACACATTGTGCATGCTCCGCCAGTCAGATCATTAACAACCGAAATGTATTTTTGGGTGGAATTCCAAGGGAGGTTTATAGGAAATAACAGTCTTTATTTTGGCTTCAACCTGCAGTGTCCCAGAAGGCTTTTGCAGTTGGTTAATAATCTTTCAAGACAATGAATACATAATGCATAACTTTTCCCCAGTGGAACGATTAAGGGGTGTGCAGCGCACTCATCTCTAACCACAAAGTACTTGTGTTGAAAAGGGATTCTGGAATTGCTGTCAGGCTAGATTCTATGCATCTAAAATGGATGAATGGTCGTAAGGGGTGGGAGTGGGGGTGGGGAATCCTTTGCATACAAATTTTTTATCCCGGACTTCGTCTTCCCTTGCCAAATCCATATCGCTCTGGAGTCCCTGCCATTTCGCGCGGGAGAAGGTAGAAAAAGTTTATCGTGACCTGCTAAACTCACTTGAGGATGCGGTGGTAGGAAACGGGAGATATTTCATCTTAAAGAGAGAGCCAGTTTGGTCTGGCGGCTAAGGCACTGGGCTAAAAAGTGGGAGACTAGTGAGTTCCAGTTCCACCTTGGGCATGAAAGCCAACTGGGTGATTTTAGGCCAATCACCAGGAGACAGTGAATTCTAGTCCCACCTTAGGCATGAAAGCTGGCTGGGTGACTTTGGGCCAATCATCAGAAGATGGGGAATTCTAGTTCTGCCTTAGCCATGAAAGGCAACTAGGTGTCTTTGGACCAATCACCAGGAGATGGGGAGTTCTAGTCCCACCTTAGCTGCGAAAGCCAACTGGGTGATTTTGGACCAATCACCAGGAGATGGGGAATTCCAATCCCGCCTTAACCATGAAAGCCAACTGGGTGATTTTGGACCAATCACCAGGAGATGGGGAATTCCAATCCCGCCTTAACCATGAAAGCCAACTGGGTGATTTTGGACCAATCACCAGGAGATGGGGAATTCTAATCCCGCCTTAACCATGAAAGCCAACTGGGTGATTTTGGACCAATCACCAGGAGATGGGGAATTCTAATCCCGCCTTAACCATGAAAGCCAACTGGGTGATTTTGGACCAATCACCAGGAGATGGGGAATTCCAATCCCGCCTTAACCATGAAAGCCAACTGGGTGACTTTGAACCAATTACCACGAGATGGAAGTTCTAGTCCCAACTTAGCCACGAAAGCCAACTGGGTGACTTTCCTGGGTCAATCACCAGGAAATAGGAGTTCTAGTTCTGCCTTAGGCATGAAAGCCAACTAGATGTCTTTGGATCAATCACCAGGAGATGGGGAGTTCTAGTCCCACCTTAGCTGCAAAAGCCAACTGGGTGACTTTGGACCAATCACCAGGAGATGGGGAATTCCAATCCCGCCTTAACCATGAAAGCCAACTGGATGACTTTGAAACAATTACCACGAGATGGGAGTTCTAGTCCCAACTTAGCCATGAAAGCCAACTGGGTGACTTTCCCGGGTCAACCAGGAAATAGGCATGAAAGCCAACAGGCTGATTTTAGGCCAATCCCCAGGAGACGGGGAGTTCTAGTCTCACTTCAGGCATGAGACCGGCTGGGTGACTTTGGGACAATCACCAGGAGATGGGGAGTTCTAGTCCCGCCTTAGCCATGAAAGCCAACTGGGTGACTTTGGACAACTCGCGCTCTCTTTCTCAGCCTTAACCTACCTCACAGAGTTGTTGTTGTAGGGGGAAATAGGAGGAGAAAGACGTGTTTACAAATAAATAAATAAATATCTACTGTATAGATATGCACCCACACCCACAAAAACCTCTGAAAAAGAGCAAGGCCCTTCTGTTTCAAAGAATTAATTGACTGTTAACCAAAATGCCAACCTTTTAATGGTGCAACCCCTTTGACACAACTTCCCACACTGCGAAGCCAGAGAGTGTGCATCATTTATATAAGGGCACCAAAAACACCTGTAGGAACGTGTGTTGAGAACGATGAACCATAAACTGCTTAGAGCACAGAACGGTGGGAAGGATACAGGTAGTCCTTGACTTAAAAACAGTTCATTTCGTGACCGTTCAAAGTTACAACGGCATTCAAAAAAAGCAACTGAGGACCGTTTTTTACACTTACGACCGTTGCAGCATCCCCATGGTCGCAGGGTCAAAATTCAAGACGCTGGGCAACTGGTTCATATTTATGACGGTCCCGGAGTCACATGATTGTTGTGACCTAAGGCTTCCCAAGATCATGAAGCAGACTCCTCGTCCCGATAAAACCCCTTTTATTTAGGTTAAAATGAATTCCTCTCCAGCAAACAGTCTTTCATAAGATTTCATAACTACAGACCTTGGAGAGTTGCCAGGTCAATTATCTTCCAAATGCCACACTGTAGCAGCAATTACTTGGCAAGAAGTCAGAAACGGATCTTCACCCTAATTAAACGAAAGAACTGTCTCCTGAAAACACCACTCCCCTTTAGCTCCTCTTTATTCCCTACGGGAGGGGCCATTCACTGTCCACCTGTAGCTTTACTCCCGAGTTGACCCTTGTTCCTTAGCTGTTCCCTTCTTCTGGCAGCTCTGCACACACGCACACACTGGGAACAGGCTCCAGCTGTTCTTCTTCCCCACTGATCTCTGACTCCGAAGGCAGCTGGTAACTGTTGGACGGTCCTGGCCCCATCTCTGCCTCTGATGCAGAGCCCCCATCAGAGCCTTCCCCAGACTCCAGGACTGGCCCGTGGTCCTCCCCAACCTCCTCATTGTCCGAGTCTGCTGCCAGCTCCACTGGCAGGCCACAACAATGATCCCCTTTTACGACCTTCAGACAAGCAAAATCCACAGGAGAGCCAGATTCACTTAATGGCTGTGTGATGAGAAAACATAAAGGGGAACCCCGGATTGAGTGAGAAATATCAGCCCCCAAATACATTTTAATGTCTTCTTTCTTGCAGTCCTATCCCCCCAAAACCCCCCAAATTGCTTATTTGTCTATCAACTGGAACAAGCACAACTCGATTATCTTTCCGTAATAAAAGGAGCTGGGTATTCCTGGGAAGGAGGGTTGGCATCGCTGGCACTGCCCGGGTCTGGCACAGAAAGTATTTGATTGTTTTTAATTCCCATTCTGATTTTTAATTTTCAAATGCAGGAAGGAGGGGGTGGGGTGGGGGAGAAACCAGCAGAAAAGGCCATCAATCCTGCACCGAGGGGGCAGCTTACTGTCAGGCAGGGCCGACTCCGAGGCCTTTCGGCAACTTAATTAAATTGTTCTCATCTAACCCGCTGTCTTATCTCAATTGCGAAGGAAGATTTAAAAAAGAAGCTGAGATCTTCGGGCCTCGCTTGCTCTGGCCCTCCCTTCGCCAGCTCCCCTTGAATGGAGGGTACCAAGCAGCAGGGAGGGAGGGCACCCTGGGCTTCTACACCTCCCCACCCATCTCAGTTTGGAAACAAACTCCTTCACAAGGGGAGATGTCATGCCCTGTTGGAGTCTGACTCTGAGGGAGAAGAGGAATGTGGGAGTGGGAATGTGGTTCTGAAGGTTGTGAAGGAAACTGGGGAAGGGCACAGGCCAGCTAGGCAGTCAGAGGAAGACCCAGGCCCATCCCGTTTTCATCCTAGGGCACGCAGGGAGGAGCGGATCAGGGAGCAACGTGAATGGCGTGGTCTATGGGGGAGGAAAGGGCCTTGATCCCCTTCATGGGCTGCATCTGTGAGGACTGTTTAAATAGGACAAACTGCGCATGGCTGGAAGCAAAGCGTGAAATAATTCTAGTCTGTCAGTTCTTATCTGAGTTCTGGCATCCTTCCCAGTGTGTGTATTTCGATATCTGTGGACGTCTTCAAGCCCTTATCCTGCCTGGTCTCATTCATTGCTTCAGTGTGGGTTTGTGTTGTTTTTTTCTATTTATAATTTATATGTATTTTGAGTCTGAAGGGCATTTCTTCCTTTTCACAACTGTTGGTGGGCTTCAACTCCCATAATCCCTGAGCTAACATGACTGGAGGAGGAATTCTGGGAGTTGAAGTCCACAAATCTTAAAGCTGTCAAGTTTGAAGACCCCTGGTCTTAACAATTGAAGTGATTCAGGTAAGAACGGGGGCAAGAAAGGTGGTAAAATGGGGAAAATTCGCTTAGCAATTGTCTCACTTAGCAACGGACATTTTGGGCTCAGTTGGGATCGTAAATTTAGGACTACCTACGGTATATGCTCTATTCACCCCGTTTCCTTGGTCCATTGTTTCAGTCACTTTGTCAAAGAAGGTGAAAAAGCCGTGATGGCGAACCTGTGGCACACAGAGCCAATTTGTGCGGGCATGCGAGCCCCAGTCAAACTTACCTGCACTGCACATGTGTGAGCCTCCCAAATGATTTTCGGCCCATTTGAGGCTGTTTTCGCCTTGCTGGAGGCTCGAGGGTCTTCCGGAAATACCGGAAGTGCCAAAATGGGCCCATTTTCAGCCTCCAGAGGCTCCAGAGGCTTCCCTCGACCTTCCAGGAGGGCAAAAATAACCTCAAACGGGCCGAAAATCATCTGGAGGTGCATGCATGCACAGTGCAGGTAAGGGGGTGGGGGTGTTGCGTGCGCATGCGTGCGCCTCCCAGATGATTTTTGGCCCGTTTGAGGCTGTTTTCACCCTGCCGGAAGCTCGAGGGAAGCGGCGGGTGAGGGTGGGGGGTGGGACACATTGCATTGTAGGTGCTGGCACACACGCGGCATGCACACGCGCTTTCAGCACCCCACAACAAAAAGGTTCACCATGACTGCCACAAAGTGTGTTTGCTTTTAACCAACCCATGCTGGCTGCTAGTACATTTCTAGGTGCTCGCAAATCCACTGCTTGACTTTCCCTTTTCCAGGATTTTCCCAATTATAGATGTCAAGCTGGCAAGGAGGTGCCAGCTGCTCAAAAACCACATCGAAACAAAACGCACAGCCCAGAGAGAATACGGAGCTGGGTGCAGAATTCAATTAAAAAAAAAAAAAAAACAGGAACCAGATGTAGTCTAGGTAGCTGCAAAAGCCTCTCGTGGTTGGTGTGAAACGTTTGCACGCTTGTCAGAACACAAGACGACTATTTTCCAGATGGATCAAGAGGCGCAGAGGATTTTGTACGCCTAACGACACCCCCACGACTGGCAAGTCTACAAGAAGATTACAAGACAGCGAACGTGCTTACAAATGACTGGCACATAATTATGGAAGAGGGCTTAGATTTCCTAGGTAGGAAACTTAATTTTCTTCCCCCTATAAGCACTGAGTCATCCATCCATCCTTAAAACTGGATGGAAACGACAGGTAGTCCTTCAACTTATGACCATAATTCAGCCAAAAACATATGTTGCTCAGCGAGATATTTGTTAAGTGAGTTTCACCCCATTTTACAACCTTTCTTGCTCCCCGATGTTAAGTAAGTCACACGGTCATGAAGTGAATCCAGCTTCCCTGTTGACCTTTGCTTGCCAGGAGGTCGCAAACGTGACCCCCCGGGACGCTGAAACACCATCATAACTAGGAACCAGTTGCCAAGGGTCTGAATTTGGATCACGTGGGGACCCTGGGGAGGCTGCAACATTCGTAAGTGTGAAAAATAGTCGCAGCTCACTTTTTTTCAGTGTCGTCGTAACTTTGAGCGGTCACTAAATGAACTGTTGTTAGTCGAGAGCTACCCGTGTAATGCAAATGCAATGAGCCCTCTCTTTGTTAATACCACTTTACAATGCCTTGGTAAGGCCACACTTGGAATATTATAACAGATAACAGATCATCAGAGTTGGAAGGGACCTTATAGGTCATCTAGTCCAACCCCCCCGCCCAAGCGGGAGACCATTTCTGACAGATGGCAGTCCAATCTCTTCTTATTATGTTGAGATTCTGGAAAGAGTGCAGAGAAGAGCAACAAAGAGGATTAGGGGACTGGAAGCTAAAACATATGAAGAACGGTTGCAGGAACTGGGTATGTCTAGTCTGATGAAAAGAAGGACTAGGGGAGACATGATAGCAGTGTCCCAATATCTCAGGGCCTGCCAAAAAGAAGAGGGAGTCAAGCTAAGTCAAGTTGGTAGCTTTGAAAACAGCAAAAAACAAAAAAAAAAATGCACAGGTACACTATAGGTGGTACCTGGCTCAGTAGCAGGAATTACAAGAGGGACCTTGGAGTCCTGGCGGACAATCACTTAAATAGGAGCCATCAGTGTGCAGCAGCTGCCAAAAAAAGCCAGCACAGTCCTAGGCTGCATAAACAGAGGGATAGAATCAAGATCACGTGAAGTGTTAATATCACTTTATAAGACCTTGGCAAGGTCACACTTGGAATACTGTAAAAAAGATGTTGAGTCTCTGGAAAAAGTGCAGAGAAGAAGAACCAAAAGGATGAGGGGACTGGAGGCTAAAACATATGAAGAACGGTTGCAGGAACTGGGCCTGGCTAGTCTAGGGAAGAGAAGCAAAGTAGGGGAGACAGGATAGCAGTCTTCCAATATTTGAGGGGCTGCCCCAAAGAAGAGGGAGTCAAGCTATTCTCCAAAGCCCCTGAGGGCAGGACAAGAAGCAACGGATGGAAACTCATCAAGGAGAGAAGCAACCTGGAACTAAAAATTTCCTGACAGTTAGAACAATTCACCAGTGGAACTACTTGCCTCCAGAAGTTGTGAATGCTCCAAGACTGGAAGTTTTCCAAAAGATGTTGGATAACCCTTTGTCTGAAGTGGTGTAGGGTTTCCTGCCTAGGCAGGGGGCTGGACTAGAAGACCTCCAAGGTCCCTTCCAACCCTGCTATTGTATTTTAAAAAATAAAAAAAAATGCTGGAACAGGATTTAGATTTCCTATGTATGAAACTTGATTTTTTTCCCATTAAGTATTTACCCATTCTTAAAACTGGATTTAAACTATATTACAATTAGTAAGCCCCGGAACTGGTATTGGAAGTGGTATTTTTTTTGCCTCCTTTCCTTTCTTGTCCCCAAGCATTACAAGCACCAAAGTACAGTTCCAAGCCGATCCTTTTTCTCCCTGACAGCCCCACAAGCCTGCAAACTGGCTAATTATCAATTAGAGCTACTTTAGAAATCAGCACGTTGAGAATTTTTCCTTCAGAAATGCAGAGAGGAGCTGGAGATTACAGGCACTCAAGAGCTATTTTTCCTCTGATGGTGAGAGTAATTTCACGTCCCCCTGAAAACCCACTTCTTGCGAATGCAGATTTTTCCGCTCCACCAATGGCCGGACACTCTTTAGCTTTGTGAAAAGAACAATCTTTACTGCCACGTTTTGCCATTTTCTTGCCCGTTGCCAGTCTGGTCACCTAACATTGCAAGTCCCAGGCTGCATTATCAGAGGGACAGACTCAAGATCATGGGAAGTTGTTATGGCAAATACTGCTTTATAAGGCCTTGCTTGTAAAGCCACGCTTGGAATTCTTCATCCAGTTTTGGTCACCACAATGTAAAAAAGAGGCTGAGATCTAGAACAGCGGTGGCTAACCTTTTTGGGCTCCTGTGCCAAAAATTGTACATGTGCTTGCGTGCCAGCACCCAGGAGGCAAAGTGCGCAGCCCCCCCGCCCCCTGCGCATACGATTTCCCCCACCCCGCCACCACTGTGCATGCTCGAGGGAAGCCTCTGCAGCCTTTGGAGGCTGAAAAATGGGCCCGTTTAGTCACTTCTGGTATTTCTGGAAATACAGGAAGTGACAAAACGGGCCTATTTTTCGGCCTTCAAAGGCTGCAGAGGCTTCCCTTGAGCCTCTGGGAGGCCAAAAAAGGCCTCAAACGGGCCAAAAATCATCTGTGAGGCGCGTGCGCATGCACTGTGAGGTAAGTTTGCCTGGGGCTCGCGTGCTGGCGCAAATGGCTCTGCGTGCCACCTGTGGCACATGTACCATAGGTTCGCCATCACGGTTCTAGAAAGAGTACAAAGAAGAGCAACAAAGAGGATTAAGGGACTGGAGGCTAAAACATATAAAGAACGGTTGCAGGAACTGGGCCTGGCTAGTCTAGGGAAGAGAAGGACCAGGGGAGACATGATGGCAGTCTTCCAATATAAGAAGAGGGGGTCCACCTGCTGGAAGTTAAAACCTACCCCTCTCCTAGAGAAATGAAATATTTTAGAATATATTAAAAAGGCAGAATATTTCCCCTAAAAGAGAAGTAGAAACTCAGAGAGGTAGAAACTCAGCCCCACTAGCTTTGTTAATGGGCCATTTAGGCCTGGGCCAGTCTATTCTACATAACAAAGATCTACCTCCTTCAGCCAGACCCATAATAATAGGAATTTCCCAAAACTCTTTCATTACATCATCCTCCAGCAAGGCTCAACCAAGCCTGGGACTCTGACAACCAATCAGAATACAAGCTCAAAATCAAATCCCAACAGAGGGCATAAAACCCGGGGAATCTCAGCTTCTCTTCCCTTTTTCGCTCAAAAGCTCCAAGGCATTAAACCATCATTAAACCATCTTTCCAAACAGCCTCTATATTTCCAGTCTTTCTTCCCACTTGGAACTGAACCCAGAAGGATATTTTCTTCTAACACACCTATTCTTCAAAGCACCTGAAAGCAGGACAGGAAGCAACGGATGGAAACTAATCCAGGAGAGAAGCAACCAAGAACTAAGGAAGAATTTTCTGACAGTGAGAACAATTCATCAGTGGAGCAGTTTGTCTTCAAGAAGCTGTGTGGGCTCCATCGCTTTTTAAGAGGAGACACTTGTCTGAAATGGTACGGGATTTCCTGCTTGAGCTGGGGGGTTGGACTAGTTGACCTCCAAGGTCCCTTTCCAACTCTGCTATTCTGTCATGGCAAGGGATGGGCACGGCTAAACCTCCCCAGAGATTTCCAGTAAGCAAAAATCATGTGGGCATCAGGAACACTCTTGCGTGTACCATCCATCTGACCAAACGATGGATACCACAACTCAACAACCAGTTGGAAACTTCCTCAAAGAGAAATTCCAGTCTAAGTGAGTAACATGGTGGTTAATTGAATCTGGCTCTCCCATTGATTCCGCTTGTCTGAAGGTCACAAAAGGGACACTGTGACCATTATACAGTATATATATCAGGGGTCTCCAATCTTGGCAACTTTTAAGACTTGTGGACTTCAACTCTCAGAGTTCCTCAGCCAGCTCTGGAAGTTGAAGTCTATAAGTCTTAACCTGGCCAAGGTTGGAGACCCCTGATATATATATGAACCAGTTGCCAAGAATCTGAATTTTGGGGGTTGTTGGCAACAGTCGTTGAGTGGGAAAAATGGTCATAAGTGCAATTTTCAGGGCCATTGTAAATTGGGATGGTTACTAAATGAACTTTTGTTAAGCCGGGGACTATCTGTTTAGGCCAAATTTAGGGGAAAAAATGAAGGAAGGGGAGAAATGTCCACAAAGCTGCTGTCCAGGGTGCTGAAGAACAACCCTGTGCTGATCTCAAAGTTCGGACTCTGAATGAGAGAGTGGCATGACAACCTTATTGTGTTGCTTCCTGGCCACAAGCCACACGTCCAATTTGCAAAGGGAGAAAGCTATTTAAGCTGCACAGCAATTAAAAGTTGAGTAACGTTGGAACAATGGAAGCTGCACGATGACGGATGGGCCATTGACTAAAAGGGAGGACCCTTTCTACACTGCAGACTTCATAGCAATGGCTTCGTAGCCAGGTAGCAGAACACCGCTGTCCTGGTTCCCCTGAACCGATTCAGGGTTTCGACTTAATGGCCTCTGAGGGCCCCTCGTATTTTAAAATCCTGATGTTGAATGCGCGTGCGATGCACAGGTTTCAAATTTTGAATTCCTTCCTGCAGGCCAGGGGTCTGCAAACTTGGCAACTTTTGAGACTTGTGGACTTCAAATCCCAGGGAGTTGAAGTCCACAAGTTTTAAAGTGGCCAAGTTTGGAGAGCCCTTGGTCTAGTAGTCTAATGAAGAGAAGGACCAAGGGTGGCATGATAGCAATATTCCAATGTTTGTGGGGCTGCCCCCTAAGAAGAGGGAGTCAAGCTATTCTCCAAAGCACCCAAGAAGAGGGTGTCAACCCATTCTCCGAAGCACGGCAAGGAGCAACAGCTGGAAACTAATTAAGGAGAGAAGCAACCTAGAACTAAGGAAAACCTTTCCTGACAGAACAATTTATCAGTGGAATTGCTTAGCTCCAGAACTTGTGGGTGGCTCCAACACCGGAGAATCCTAGGAGTTGAAGTCCACAAGTCTTAAAAGTTACCAAGTTTGGAGACTCCTGCTGTGGAGTCTAGACCAGTGGTGGCTAACCTTTTGGGGCTCCTGTGCCAGAAACTGTGCACACGCTTGCACGCTTGCGCACGCGTGCCAGCACCTAAAAGGCAATGCGTGCCCCCCGTGTCCCCTACGCATGCGCGTGCAATCCCCACCCCCATCTTCTGCCGCCCTCTTACCTGCACTGTGCCTCACAGCTGATTCTCGGCCAGTTTGAGGCCTTTTTCGGCCTCCCAAAGGCTTGAGGGAGGCTTCTGCAGGCTTTGCAGGCCGAAAACTAGCCCCGTTTTGTCACTTCTGGTATTTTCGGAAAAACAGGAAGTGATGAAACGGGGCTAGTTTTCAGCCTCAAAAGCCTGCAGAAGCTTTTCTCAAGCCTTTGGGGGGCTGAAAAAGGCCTCAAACCCACCAAAAATCAGCTGTGAGCAACGCACATGCACAGCGAGGTAAGTTTGCCCGCAGCTCACGTGCCGGCACAAATGGCTCTGCGTGCCACAGGTTCGCCATCACAGGTCTAGACCAATAGTAATAGGGCAGCCATCAATATCAGGCACTGATTTATAGGATCATGACTCATGATTTGTTGTTCTAAAAAAACACCTGTCTTCCTAAGTTCCCCATCATTTCGTTCTGATGAGCAGGAAAGTTTGAATAATTCACAGGTTACCTCTACTCCTCATCCTGTTACTGTGGTGACCCGTAGTCTCTCAAAACCCAAAACATACATTAAACTCTGGTAAGGCCTTCAACTTTAACTTCACCGTTTGATGAGGCACAGTTTAAAATCACAAAAGTAAATAACGAGGCAAAAAGAAAACCAAAACAAACCGCATTGACGAGAGTTCCGAAGCAAGCCAAGATAACTAATCATAAACTCCAGGAAAATAACCGAGGAGAGTCCATGGGAAGAACGCCAGCAAAGATAAACCTCTTTCAAAGTAAACACTAAATTGACTCCAGCAATTCTGACTGCGCAGTTACAAACTTATATACAGTACATAGCTCCCACCTGCAAGCTCCTGAGTAGACCTTGCTTTTCCCTGATCCTCTCTTCCCTGCGTGACCTAGGATGGATAGGGGATGGGCCTGGATCCTCCTCTGACTGCTCAGCCGGATTCTGCCCTTCCCCAGCCTCCTCCACCACCTCTGGAGCCACACTCCCACTCCCTGTTGGCTGTTCCTCCTCTTCCTCAGAGTCAGACTCCACCAGGGGCATGAGAGTTACCCTCTTCCCTAAATGCAGATCTATTTACCTACCTATCTATCTATCTATCTCGTTAAATTATGACCTTCTACTGATGCTCCAATCATTTCTATATACCAGGAGTCTCCAAACTTGGCAACTTTGAGACTTGTGGACTTCAACTCCCAGAATTATGGGAGTTGAAGTCCACAAGTCTTAACCAAGTTTGGGGACCTCTGCTATATACGATCTAAAAGACAAATGTTATGTTCATCATTTTTAAAGAAATGCTAATCCCACCAAAAAATTTCTCTAAATTATACAACTGTGTAAAACTTTAAATTGGATATGTTGTTTTATTGTACTATTATTTTTTTTCCATTCTCCAATAACAAATTGTTGTGTTAAACTGTGTCCTTTATATATATATATTTACTGTAAAGGCTGGTCAAGGACAGTAATAAAGAGATTTGATGTGCTTCTTCTAAAGGCCAGAGCGATTATCCACATCCACGGTTGAACGGCTTAGCTTAACTTTACACTGATATGTAATGATGAGAATCTGGGCACATTTATCCGAACAAATAAAAGAAGTTTCTCACGGCTATCATATCACGTGCCTGGAAATCTCAAAAGCCGGAGGTTGCGTCCCCTGGATTCCTCTTTCAACTTTATGCCTGCCCGGAGGTTAAAAACAACAGAGGAAACCGTGCAGAAAAAAAAAAGTGATATGCAAGTAGTTTCTCGACTTTCTCAATTGAGCTCAACATTTCCACTACTAAGCAAATCAGTTGTTAAGGGAGCTTTGCCCCATTTTACGACCTTTCCTATCAGAGTTGTTAAGTGAATCACTGCAGCTGATAAAGTTAGTAATCTGGTTGTTAAGTGAATCTGGGTCCCCCATTGACTTTGCTCATCGGAAGGTCACAAAAAGTGAGCCCGGGACACTGCAATCGTCATAAATACGATGTCAGGGCTCCGGCAGTTACTCCAATTAAATCATGAGCCTTGAGCCACACTCCCAAAATGAAAGAGGATTTATTTGAAGGTAACATTCTACGTCGGGAACTAATCTGGGTGTAGCCAACTCTGAGATACGTAATTCACTGTCACCCTTGATCCTGCTTTTCACCCCCACCCCTCTGGGTGTATCATCCAATGAAAAAACGCCCATAGCCAAGAGTCATCAATCACGCCCTCCAATTCGATTTTTGCCTGGCAGAAGCTTTAGCCATCTAATCAGTCTTTGAAGAAAATATGAATGGAATGTACTTTCGATTCCACACTGCCGCCTGCTCTTTGAAACTCCCCCCCAATTCTTTCTGTTGTCAACTATAAAACGTGTATACAAAATGTTTTATGAGTTGACATACGAGTCAGTGGCCAAACGTCTGCATTTTGATCACATGACCACGAAGATGCTGCAACGGACGTAACTATGAAGAACAATCACAAGTTAGTGTTTTCAGTGCTGTTTTAACTTTGAACGGCCATTGAACAATTGTTGTAAGTTGAGGACTACCTGTATGTGTTTCATTTGTTCCAACCATGGAATCACACTTGCCTTGGTGAGAAAGGAAACTTTTGTTTTTAAAGGTAGTCCATGACTTACAACAGTTCATTTTAGTGACTGTTTGATGTTACAACGGCACAGAAAACAGCGATGGCCGTTTTCTACACTTATGACCGCTGCAGCATCCCCATGGTCCCATGATTTACATTTGGATACTTGACGACTCACATTTTTGCAGTGTCCTGGGGTCACATGATCCCCTTTTGCGACCTCCTGACAAGCAAAATCAATGGGGAAGCCAGATTCACTTAACGTCCATGTTACTAATTTAACAACTGCAGTGATTCGCTTAAAAAAAATGTGGCAAGGAAAGTTGTAAAATGGGGCAAAACTCACTTAAGAAATTTCCCACTCAGCAACATAAACTTTGGGCTCCATTGTGGCCGTAAATGGAGAACTACCTGCACATCCAAGCACAGATACCCATTGTTTTGATCTTCTTGCCACAAATTCGCTTAGCGTGTCTGCTGCACAACCGCTTCGCACATCGGTTGCCCAGCCCACATTCAATCTGCTGCATGGCCTTGTAGCCAGATAACAGATAATCAGAGTTGGAAGGGACCTTGTAGGTCATCCAACCCAACCCCTCACCCAAGCGGGAGACCCTACACCATTTCTGACAGATGGGAATCCATTCTCTTCTTGAAAGCCTCCAGGGATGAAGCTCCCACAACTTCTGAAGGCAACTTCTGCTCCATGGGTTGATTAGTTCTCACAGTCAAAATAAGTTTCCCCTTATTTCCAGATTGAATCTCTCCTTGTTCAGTTTCCATCCATTATTCCTTGTCTGGCCTTCGGGTGCTTTTTGGAGAATAGCTTGATCCCCTTCCTCCTCTCTGTGGCAGCCCCTCAAATATTGGAAGACTGCTCTCCTGTCTCCTCTGGTCCTTCTCTTCCCTAGACTAGCCAGGCCCAGTTCCTGCAACCGTTCTTCATATGTTTTAGCCTCCAGTCCCCTCATCATCCTGGTTGCTCTTCTCTGCACTTTTTTTTCTAGAGTCTCAACATCTTTTTTATAATGTGGTGAGCAAAACTGGATGCAGGACTCTAGGTGTGGCCTTGCAAAGCCAGGATAGAGCGAGAGCGGAGGAGACGGTGGCTGCCCCAGCTCACACGGAGGCTCCACAGATCCTCGGCCTAACTGAGGTATAGCCTCCTTCCGGGGTGGCGGTTGGGCGCCGTTTATCACGGCCCTTCGTTGTGATTTACAGAGCGTGCCTTACAATATAATCACAACTCGGCAACAATGTACCAAACAGATTTACTTCTCCTGAGCAAAATACATCTCCGAGTAATTCATCACCCAACGGGGGTGCCAGCTCGCAACTCATCCTCGGCCCTCTAACCAATAGGCAGGGGGCTCGACAACTCATCTGCCCAAGGGGACTTGGCGCTTGGGAGGCTTCCGGCGGTTGCCCGGCCAATGGGAGGGGAGAACCTTGCTCTGCATCAATCTGCCGTCCAATCCAGTGTCAGACCCGCCATCCGGAGCCTGCAATTCGCCCGTTTTAAGTGATGGGCTGGGAGTTGATACAACCCGAGATTTACGGCTTCTAAACAGCTTCTTATCGGAGGTGTTTCAGCTCATTGAAAAAATAGAGCCGCCGGCTGTAAACATTTCATTACCCGCATTGTGGCCCGATGTACAAGTAAGCCAAAGGGATCGTAAATCAATGCCAAACAATATCTCCAACGGAGGACACAGAGCTGCCGCAAAGGTTGCCCCCGCAACGCCCCTCAGAGACCTGATCCAGGGCCTTGTTTCCCCTTCACTGCCTCCTCCATTCCTTACGCTCTGTAAGGGGACTGCGAGGATGACCTTGGGAGACCGAAGAAATTCAGCCAAGGGAATCGTTAGATAAAAGGCAACTTAGCCCTCAGCTGGACAGCGGGTGGGGCAGGAGGCTCCGAAGAGACCCCGTCTAATTGGAGGCCTTCTAGTCCAACCCCCTGCTCAAGCAAGAGACCCTGTGCTAGTCTGAACAAATGGCCGTCCAATCTCTTCTTAAAAAACCTCCAGTTTTGGAGCAGCCACAACTTCTGCAGGCAAGTAGTCCCACTGGTGAATTGTTCTCACCGTCAGAAAATTTCTCCTTAGTTCTAGGTTGCTTCTCCCTTTGATTAGTTTCCATCCATTCGTTCTTACTTCTTCATTCTGGGGCTTCGGAGATTAGCAATAGCACTTAGACTTATAGGCCGCTTCACGGTGCTTTCCAGCCCTCTCTAAGCGCTTTACAGAGTCAGCCTATGGTCCCCAACAATTATCGACCTCGGAAGGACGGAAGGCTGAATCAACCTTGAGCCTGGTGAGGTTTGAACGGCCAAATTGTAGGCAGCTGGCTGCAGTAGAAGTAGCTCGCCGTACTGCACTGCGCCACTGAGGCTCCTAGCTTGACTGCCTCTTCTTTGGGGCAGCCCCTAAAATAATGGAAGACTGCTATCATGTCACCCCTAGTCTTCCCCCCCCCCCCCGTTAAATACTAGACAAGGAAGGGTAACAAGCGTTCTGTCAGAGTTGCAAGATTCTTTGAATGCCCCCGTACAATAAAGTAGAATGAGTTCATCTGGGTGAGTTTACTTGGCAAGGCTGACACACGCGGATCCATCCCCTCTTATTCTAGATGGCCCTCAACTGACAATCATTCATTTAGTGACCGTGCAAAGGTTACAACAGCCCTGGAAAAAGGCACTTAGGACCGTTCTCCACACCGGCGGACTGTTGCAGCATCCCCAGGGTGACATGGTCAGGATTCAGACCCTGGGCGACTGTGCTCCTATTTATGACGGTTCCAGCGTCCCGGGGTCACCTCATTCCCTTCTGCGACCTTCTGTCAAGCCAAGTCCATGAGGAAACCAGATTCACTTCGTGGCCATGTTGCTAACTTTAACACACGAATGCATTCACTTAACCACGGTGGCGAAGGAGGCTGGAAAACGGGACGGAGGTCACTGTGGGACAACGGTCTTGTTTAGCCGTGCAGATTTTGGCCTCTGTTGTGGTTGTACGTCGAGGGCTTCCTGTAAATCACTCAACCGCCCACGGTGGGAAGGAAGCAGGAGTGAGCTTCGAAAGTATCAGCAACCAATTCTCTGCCCGGGTGCTGGGTGGGCGTGGCCATGGTGGGCGTGGCCTAGTCGGCCTCCTGCACCACGGCCATTTTCGCCCTCCTCGGGCTCCGGAGGCTTTCCTCGAGCCTCCGAGAGGGTGAAAACGCCCTCCCCCAGGCTCCGGAGGCCCACTGGAAACGGGAAACGGGCCCGTTTCCGGCGTTTTTCGCCCTTCCCCAGGCCTCCATGAGTGCCCTGCACTCACCTGGCATCCAAACAGGCCCCGTGGGGACTCCTAAGAGGGGAGGGGAGGGGAGGGCGGGGCCCAGCCAGGGGTGGGATTTACCGGTTTGCTAAACCGGCCATAAAACTAGCTACGGGTTCGCCCGAATTGGGGGGCGAACCGGTAGCAGCCCAACCCCTGGAAGGAAGAGAAGTGACCCCCCAGATCGTCCTTGCAATGGGTCTCTCTTCTAGGGAGGTGCCCCACTGGGGGGCACGCAGAATGCAGGCTCCCATCAGCTTTTCCTATCCTGGTCTTACTCAAGGGAATGCTCGCCGCTACCACTTCTGGGTTATTACGTGGGATGGTGTTTTGTTCCTTTTTGGGGTGGGGGGGGCGTAGCCGCGGGCTCTGTCGCTCTGTGTGAAGGGCTGTCAGAGCCCCCCTTCCTTGCTGCGTTCCTCAACAGAAAAAAAAACCCACTCACCAATTCGAGAGAGAGAAAGAGAGAGAGAGAGAGAGAGAGAGGGCTCCATAATAGAACTTAATCATAACAGCTATTAGCTGGGCCGAACATCTACAATTACTATCTCAAGCAGCAAATTTTTCTCTCTCCCCATCGCTTCCAAACTCTGCTGCTCGGCGCTAATGCATCCAGCTGGGATAATGGCTCCAAGCTTCCTTGGCAACAGGAGTGGGGGGTCTCTGCTTCCCTTCCCCCCCCCCATCTGTCAAATCCACTCCTGGGAGGAGGATTACGGACACAACAGCCGACTCACTCCTGAGCTTATTTTCCACACCTTCTCCTGTAGCCCCCGTGTCAAAGATGTCACAACCCCAAACTGGCTGCAGGAGCACGCCAAAAAAAAATATGAGCAATCGGCCCCCGTGCAGAGCCCCCCCACCCACCCCCAAATGCCTTCCTAAATTGCAAGGCTGCATTGCAAATCCCAAGCATTGAAACCAAAGCATGAGTAGATTCTCTTTGGCCCCAACGCCTGGCTGGGTGCAGCTGAAGCCCGGATTTCGTCCTTATAAAGGATGGGTTTGGGGGTCTCTGCAAGGCAGGAACAGGTTATCGATTATTTGCTCTAGATCAGGGGTGTCAAACTGGATTTCTTTGGGAGCCGGATCAGCATTGTACTTCTCCTCTTGGGGGGGGGGGCGCGGTGGGACAGATGCCTCCTGCAGCACCCTGCCGGCCAAAATGGGGCACTGGGGGGGTCCGCACACAGCCCCACGCACCTCGTTTTCGCCCTCCATGGCCTCCTGCAGCATTCTGCTGGCCGAAAAGAGGCCACATGGCCCATTTTAGGCCTGTTTTTGGCCTATTTGGGGCCCGTTTTTGGCCTATTTGCCGTCCATTTTAGGCCCATTTTCAGTCTATTATTTTTGGCCTATTCTGGGCCCATTTTAGGCCTGTTTTTGGCCTATTTGGGGCCCGTTTTCGGCCTATTTGCCGTCCATTTTAGGCCCATTTTCAGTCTATTTGGGGCCCATTTTTGGCCTATTCTGGGCCCATTTTAGGCCTGTTTTTGGCCTATTTGGGGCCCGTTTTTGGCCTATTTGCCGTCCATTTTAGGCCCATTTTCAGTCTATTTGGGGCCCATTTTTGGCCTATTCTGGGCCCATTTTAGGCCTGTTTTTGGCCTATTTGGAGCCCGTTTTCGCCTATTTGCCGTCCATTTTAGGCCTATTTTCAGTCTATTTGGGGCCCATTTTTGGCCTATTCTGGGCCCATTTTAGGCCTGTTTTTGGCCTATTTGGGACCCGTTTTTGGCCTATTTGCCGTCCATTTTAGGCCCATTTTCAGTCTATTTGGGGCCCATTTTTGGCCTATTCTGGGCCCATTTTAGGCCTGTTTTTGGCCTATTTGGGGCCCGTTTTTGGCCTATTTGCCGTCCATTTTAGGCCCATTTTCAGTCTATTTGGGGCCCATTTTTGGCCTATTCTGGGCCCATTTTAGGCCTGTTTTTGGCCTATTTGGGGCCCGTTTTTGGCCTATTTGCCGTCCATTTTAGGCCCATTTTCAGTCTATTTGGGGCCCATTTTTGGCCTATTCTGGGCCCATTTTAGGCCTGTTTTTGGCCTATTTGGGGCCCGTTTTCGGCCTATTTGCAGTCCATTTTAGGCCCATTTTCAGTCTATTTGGGGCCCATTTTTGGCCTATTCTGGGCCCATTTTAGGCCCGTTTTTGGCCTATTTGGGGCCCGTTTTTGGCCTATTTGCAGTCCATTTTAGGCCCATTTTTGGCCTATTCTGGGCCCATTTTAGGCTCGTTTTCGGCCTATTTGCAGTCCATTTTAGACCCATTTTTGGCCTATTCTGGGCCCATTTTAGGCCCATTTGCAGTCCATTTTCAGCCTATTTGCAGTCCATTTTAGGCCCATTTTTGGCCTATTCTGGGCCCATTTTAGGCCTATTTTTAGGCTTATTCTGGGCCCATTTTAGGCCTCTTTTTAGGACCGTTTTTGGCCTATTTGGGGCTCATTTCTCACCCAGTTTCAACCGGCAGATGCTGCAAGCAGCCATGGAGGGTGAAAACAAGGTCTACCCACCCCCTGCATGTGGCCTGTTTTAACCACCAGAGGCACCGTGGGCCGTTCCCTTGATATTTCCCCCCCATGGGCCAGATTTAAACACCCCTGCTCTAATTAGTACACTGGTTATGTTACTAGCCTGGATAATGAAACCGTCCTTCTCCCCTTTAATGGGGACTTCTGGCTTGCCCTGCCAGTGTTGGTGGGGTGGGGCTTTCTCCTTGCTGGTTCCTTGATTAAGGTCTTGTTTTCTGCTCGATGGCTTGTCTGGTGTTAATCCCCGCTTATCTAGGACTAGACTGCAGGGCAAGCTGCTGTATATTAAAAAGGAGCAAAGCCCACTAGACCAACAAACACTCCAATCAATGAAGGAACCCTCAAGACCACTTCCACCAACGGGGCAAGCCACTCTATATAAACAGAGAGGAAACCCTACTCCCTTCTAGCACGGATGATATTACCTAGTTGGGTCATGAAATGTTTGCAAGAAATCCACCAAGCTCAGATCACACAGAATTGGGTATGTCTAGTTTAAGGAAAAGAAGGACTAGGAGTGACTTTATAGCAATCTTCCAATATCTGAGGGGTTACCCCAAAGAAGAGAGGGGTCAACCTACTCTCCAAAGCAGCTGAAGGCAGGACAAAAAGCAACGGATGGAAACTCTTCAAGGAGAGAAGCAACCTGGAACTAAGGAGAAAGTCTCTGAGAGTGAGAACAAGTAGCCATTGGAGTAGCTTGACCGCAGAAGGTGTGGGTGCTCAAGCAGTGGAGGTTCCTAAGAAGAGTTCGGACAACCCTTTGTCTGAAATGGTATGAGGTTTCCTGCTTGAGCAGGAGGTTGGACTAGAAGACCTCCAAGGCCCCTTCCAACTCTGTTATTCTGTTAACACCATAGACCCCTCCTCATTTCAGCCCTGAGCTACAAATACCGTCCTTGACCACTGAGGGGTCCTTGGTGCTCCCTGAGCTGGCTTTTTTTTCTTGCAGACGTTTCATGATCCAAATATAAAATGAGGTGCTAGTAGAATGAGGGCAAGCCCCCTCCTTCCTAGCCCAGATGATGTTCCCTAGCTGGGTCATGAAATGCCTACAATAAAACCACCACATTTAGGGAGCACCCAGGACCTCAGAGTCATTGTCCTTGTCCTCCTCCTCCTCCTCCTCCTCCTCCTCCTCCTCCCCACAAACCCCACTCTTTTCTAGCCTAGATGATGTCCCCTAGTTGGGTCATGGAATGTCTGCAAGAAAACTAGCCAGCTCAGAGAGCACCAAGGACCCCCTCATTTCAACCCCGGGCTACAAATGTTCATAGATTACCACTGCCCAGTGCGTGAGGGTCTGAGGTTTTCACGTCCTTTTGGATGAGACCGAAGTTCTAAAGCACAGCAGGTCAGAGTGTGATCAGGCAGAGCAGGGAGAGTCTGTAACAAACTGCACCGAAAAACCTCCGACAGACAATCGTTCTAATCAGGGGCTCTCGAACTGTCTCTGCTCTCCCACCGCGTGTGAAGCTCTTGGGGGGGAGGGGCAGGCTGTGGGTGGCTCAGTGCAATGTTTGAACCAGGTTATAATCGTGGTTAAACCATGAGAGCATAAGGTGTGAAGTCAGCCACTGTGACTCCTCAAGAAGGCTGTCGCTTGAGCTGGGGGGCCAACATAAACACGGGGCCAATCTGGGCAAGTCTTCTGGGAGGCTTATGTTAATCTAATGGTTGAGACATCAGTCCAGAAAGCGGGAGAGCGGGAGTTCTAGGCCAGTCTTAGACATGAAAGTCAGTTGGCAGACTTCGGGCTAATCACCAAGAGATGGGGAATTCTAGTCCCGCCTTAGGCATGAATGCCAGCTGGGTGTTTTTGGCCAACCATCAGGAGATAGGGAGTTCTAGTCCCACCTTAGCCATGAAAGCCAGCTGGGTAACTTTGGCCCAATCACCAGGAGACTGGGAGTTCTAGTTCTATCTTAGGCAGTAAAAGCCAGCTGGGTGACTTTGGCCCAATCACCAGGATATTGGGAGTTCTAGTTCTATCTTAGGCATTAAAAGCCAGCTGGGTGACTATGGGCCGATCAACCAGGAGACTGGGAGTTCTAGTTCTATGTTAGGCAGTAAAAGCCAGCTGGGTGACTTTGGGCCGATCAACCAGGAGACTGGGAGTTCTAGTTCTATCTTAGGCAGTAAAAGCCAGCTGGGTGACTGTGGGCGATCAACCAGGAGGCTGGGAGTTCTAGTTCTATGTTAGGCAGTAAAAGCCAGCTGGGTGACTGAGGGCCGATCAACCAGGAGACTGGGAGTTCTAGTTCTATCTTAGGCAGTAAAAGCCAGCTGGGTGACTTTGGGCGATCAACCAGGAGGCTGGGAGTTCTAGTTCTATCTTAGGCAGTAAAAGCCAGCTGGGTGACTTTGGGCCGATCAACCAGGAGGCTGGGAGTTCTAGTTCTATCTTAGGCAGTAAAAGCCAGCTGGGTGACTGAGGGCCGATCAACCAGGAGGCTGGGAGTTCTAGTTCTATCTTAGGCAGTAAAAGCCAGCTGGGTGACTTTGGGCCGATCAACCAGGAGGCTGGGAGTTCTAGTTCTATCTTAGGCATTAAAAGCCAGCTGGGTGACTTTGGGCCGATCAACCAGGAGTCTGGGAGTTCTAGTTCTATCTTAGGCATTAAAAGCCAGCTGGGTGACTGTGGGCCGATTAACCAGGAGGCTGGGAGTTCTAGTTCTATCTTAGGCATTAAAAGCCAGCTGGGTGACTTTTGTCCAATCACCAGGATATTGGGAGTTCTAGTCCCATCTTTCCCATGAAAGCCAGCTGGGTCACCTTGGGCCAGTCCTTCTCTCTCAGCCCAACCCACCTCACAGGGTTGTTGATATGGGGAAAAGAGGAAGAGGAAGGTGTGTTATCCTCACCGCCTTGAACTATTTGTAAACAAATAATAAAGGTCGGATACAAAACAACAAGTAAATAAACAAGTCCTCCCCCTTCAACTTCTCCCTAATGTTCGTATAAAAGGAAATTAAACCAAGACTGCCTTTCTGACTCCATTCAGAAGGAGCTGGTCATATTTTAGGGCAACTCTCTCGATATGCACAACGGCGACCCTTGAAGTGGGGGGAGACACGGTAAGGGACTCCAATTCCCCCGCAAGGCAATTCCCATCCGCAAGGACCGGAGGAGGGGGGGGAAACAAGGTGCTGGCGAAACTCCCTCTAGCCACCTCTGCAAGATGTTGTAATGGTGGGCACTGGGCCAAGCGGCCAAGATCGGATCCTATGACGTTAAGCGTGCTCAGCTCAGCTCCTGACACGGTGTGGTGCGTGCATGTGTGTGGAGCTGCGCAAGGCATCCTTATAAGACACAAACCTTCTTCACTTTTTCAGCCGCCCCCCAGGGAGGGATGCAAAGGTTTCCCTAATGTGTAATTCTCCCTCGCGAACACAGACACACACACACACACACAGTCGCCTGGAAAAATGCAAAGGAGAAAAATCTCTCCTTGCCCAACACAATTTTGCATTTTGCTGATGCTCATGTGCAAAACCCACGTTCCGAGCGCATCTTTTCACTTCCTTGTTAGCGGTTTTTGCATTCACACTACAGACAAGGGAGATAAAGGGATTACATTCGTGTTGTTGTTTTTTTTCTCTCTCTCTCTCCAACCGGGCCCTTTGAAGAGGGGTGCACTTCCAACTCCCTGAATTCCCCATCCTATGCTACGCTGGATCTCTCGCTTGAAAGCAACGGCTAGGAAATGGTGCTACGCTTGGCGATCCGTTCAGACAAGCTGCGTGCTTAAAAAAACGAGACAGCCTCGGCCGTCAGGCTGAATTCTGCCTCCCTTTTAACAGCTCCCCTGTCACATAAATTCTTTGGCTGTCCCCAAGAAAGAAAGTGGGGGAAAAAAAGAAAGAGAAAAAGAAAAACTCAGGCAGGTCCTCACTTCGAGTTTGGGAGAAGCAGAAGGATAAATTCCGACAGGAAAACCATCAACCTGAATGAAAGGCTTTTTAAAGCCAGCGTTCTTGAAAAAACGCCAGAAATGAATGTACGGGAGGAAAAGGGGACCCTGTAAGCAGGTTTAAAAGATTTCGTGATGGGTTTTTAATAGTTGACATGTGTGTGTACACATATGTACAGGTACTCCTCGACTTACAACCAGAATGGAACCCAAGATTTCTGCCACTAAGCGAGACATTTCGCGTTTCACCCCGTTTTATGACATTTCTGGCCACGGTGAATTGAATCGTTGCGGCCGGTTATTCAGTTAAGCAACAACGGTTCTTAAGTGAATCTGATGACTTTGCTCATCCAAAGGTCTCAAAAGCAGATCACTTCACACACACACACACACACACACACACACGCACACGGGACGCTGTGACCGTCCTAACTATGAGTCATTGGCCCAACGGCTGAATTTCGATCACGTGACCCCGGAGAGGCGGCAACGGCTGTAAGTCTGAATCGTGGTCGTTAAGTCACTTCCCCCCCCACCCCAGTGCGGTTGTAACTTTTGAAATCAAATCAAACATTTATGGTCAATGCACACCGCGTTGTGTACAATGAAATTGAAAAATGGAACAGTCAGATAAGAGATAATCAGAGTTGGAAGAGACCTTATAGGTCATCTAGTCCAACCCGTCCCCCGCCCAAGTGGGAGACCTACACCCATTTCTGACAGATGGGAGTCCGACCTCTTCTTGAGTCACTAAACGAACTGCTGTAAGTCGAGACTAGCTGTATTACAGAGCTGGCTCATTGCCGCTCTCCTCCTTTCTCCGCTTCTCTCAGCTCCACACACGAGAGTGATTGAAGCAGGAGTCCCCCGCGCTGTGATTTCCTCTAATTGTTGTTTTTGCTGAAAGGTAATTAAAATTTCTTTTCATTTCGTGTGTGCAGGAAACCTCGATGATGGGAAAACTGGAGGGAGGATGGAATTACGGGGACAGGAGCAGAAGAGGGGGAATAAATGGCTCTGGAAAGCCTGGGAGGATCAAACCAAGAGTTGAGGGAAGGCTTTGGGGCATCTTTTTTTTTTTTTAAATGAGTTTCCAAGTCAGTTAGGAATAATATTCAATTTTTTTCCAAAAGCAGATAACAGATAATCAGAGTTGGAAGGGACCTTGTAGGTCATCTAGTCCAACCACCACCACCCCCGCCCAAGCGGGAGACCCTACACCATTTTTGGCAGATGGCAGTCCAGTCTCTTCTTGAAAGTCTCAAGTGATGGCACTCCCACAACTTCTAAAGGCAACTTCTGTTCCATTGGTTGAATGTTCCCACTGTCAGAAAGTTTCTCCTTATTTCCAGATTGAATCTCTCCTTGTTCAGTTTCCATCCATTGTTCCTTGTCTGGCCTTCAGGTGCTTTGGAGAATAGCTTGACCCCCTCCTCCTCCTCTCTGTGCAGCCCCTCAAATATTGGAAGATGCTCTCCTGTCTCCCCTGGTCCTTCTCTTCAAGAAAGCCACAAAGTGGAATCCGTGTTTAGGGTTTGGGAAGGTGGTACAGGCTTCAATGGACTCCAGAAGATGGCAGAGGACAGGAAGGCCTGGAGGAATGTTGTCCATGGGGTCGCGATGGGTCGGACACGACTTTCCACCTAACAACCACAACAGGCAATCCCCAAACTTACAAGAGGTTTATTTATGGCATTGAAAAAAGTGACTTGTGACCGTTTTTCAGACTTACAAGTGTTGTGGCATCCCTGTAGTCACAAGACCAAAATGCAGGCGGTTGGCAATTGCCTCGTATTTCTTGATTCACTTAACCAGTGCGGCAAGAAAGGTCTTCAAATGAGACTAAAACTCAACTGCGTCGTTTAGCAATGGTAATGTTGGGACTCCATCGCGGTCATATGCCGAGGACTACCTACAGTACTGAGCTGGGGGAGGCCGCTAGGCCAGGCTGAATTTCTTCATTAAATTAGGAAATTAAAAAAGAAAAGAATCCCAGAAGGATGCAGAAGGGAAGGGAAAGAGGTCAGAAGAGAAATAAACATAGGACAATAACAGATAACAGACCATCAGAGTTGGAAGGGACCTTGTAGGTCATCTAGTCCAACCCCCCGCCCAAGCGGGAGACCCTACACCATTTCTGACAAATGGCAGTCCAGTCTCTTCTTGAAAGTCTCAAGTGATGGCACTACCACAACTTCCGAGGGCAACTTCTGCTCCATGGGTTGATTGTTCTCCCTGTCAGAAAGTTTCTCCTCATTTCCAGGTTAAATCTCTCTTTGTTCAGTTTCCATCCATTACATCTGAGTTTTCCCAACCTTCCTGGGTTGGTGGCCTGGAGTGGGGGGGAGAGAAGGGAGGGTTTTGTGGGAGGGACAGGTGTGTGCGTGTGCCAGCATCCATTGTTCATGCAAGCGGGGCTGTGCAACTGGCCACTCATGCAGCCTTGCTGCAAATAGGCCACAGAGCGGTTGTGGGCCCACAGGCTGGGCAGCCCTGATGTACATAAACCTGTTGTGCCCTATCGGCACAACACAGCACACAGATACACTGTACAGTAAATGTAGGTTTTTTTACTTCCAGAAACGTTTAAGCAAAGTTCAAGATAAGCAGTCCAAAGTCATTCACAGGTTACATCAGTCAGTTTTCAAGTCCAGGGATAATCCAATAACAAAGTCCAGTGTCAAAAGCAGTTCAGTATCAGACTTACATCAAATCCAGGAATATCAGTCAATTAGGAGGAACAGCAAAACTCTCCAACAGAAGGAAAACAGAGACTCACTGAGATACACTCTCTTCTGAGACTAAGACTAAGACAACCCAGGTTTCTGGCGCCATCTTATGGCCGTTTGAGAAACCACACCCAATTACACTTTTTTTTTTTTTCATTTTCTTAAAGATACAGTTTTAAAATGTCTATCCAGGTTTATATATTTCTAACCCAAATACCTGTTAGGTGACTTATATTCCTAACAGAGGAGAACAATGGAAATCTATAGGCTGGTCCTTGGGACGGAAGAGCCTCTGCTGCCAGCGAAGCCCCACCCTGGCTCTGGGAATAAAAGGGAGATGAATAGATGTGGAAGGCAACTATTCATCTCCCGGCGGGACAGACTTGTTAGCCTGCGGTGAGAGAAAAACTTTTTAAAACTTTTTGCCAGGGCTCCTAATAAAGGAACCTTTTGAGTTCACTTCAGAGGGTTTGTCGTGTTTGGGGAGCTGCCAGGTCAAAACAAAACCTTCCTCAGCCTGAAATCTACTCTGCTGGTTGGGGAATTCTGGGAGTTGAAGTCCACATATGTCTGCAAGATGCTTAAATTGAGAAAAAACTATTCCACTGGCGCTTTTGAACCTGTTTTTTTTTTTTTTTAAATTCTGCAAAACTCTTTTATGTTATTCCTGATTGATTTTCGCTGGCTTCTTGTTGCATTTTCCTTCCTTCCTTCCTTTTTTTTTTTCTCTTTCTTTCACCTCCTGCTTTGCTCCAAGTTGGTTTTAGATGGTGTTTTTAATTCAACACCATTATCCTTAGCTGATGTGGTTTGATTTCGGGGGCAGAAATACAGGGCGTAACTTTCTCAGAAATCGTAAATCAGCAACCAGCACGACTTCCATGACCTCATTCACCTTTTCCACTTAAAAAAAGAGAGAGAAATCTGTATTCTGGCCCTGACGTGATGCTCTGCTTTGATCCAAATATTATAATCAATGCAGACAGTTCGGAGAGAAAAATACAATTTAACCCTTTGCCTCTAAAAAGCTCCTGTCTGCTTTTATTCTGGAATGGAAGATTCCGCTTTAAAGAAAATGCTGATCAAACACACCAAAAATACTAATACCAGGCTGTGCTCAAATAAAGCATCCGTGTCCGAATAATAAAAACCGAGGCTTGTGAATCTTTCTTGTGTTTTTTTTAACCAAATTACTGCCTTTTCAATTAACTTTTGACAGTTTTTGATCATCCTCGCTATTTTTTTTTCCAACAATTTTACACAGTGTTTTTGTTTTATTGTTTTGTGTTTGAATGATTTACTTCTACATTGCTCAGAGTCCCCATCTCTCCTCTGTCCCTGCGAGAGTTACGGGTGGCTTCAAAATTTGATCAAATAAATAAGGCAATCTCTGAGTTACGACCGCAACGGAGCCCAAAATTTCTGCTGCTAAGTGAAAACATTTGCAAAGTGAGTTTTGCCTCATTTTACAACCTTTCTCGCCACAGTGGCTTTAAAAAAGGAATCATTGCAGTTGTTCAGGGAGTCACACGGTCATTAAGTGAGACTGGCTTCCCCATGGACTTAGTTTGTCCGAAACCCGTAAAAGACCCAGAAACACTGCAACCGTCATAAATATGAGTCAGTTGCCACGCTCCTGAATTTTCATCATGTGACCATGAAGATGCTGCAACGTTCGTAACTGTGAAAAACGGTCGTAACTTGGGGTTTTTTCAATGCCTAAATGCAGTGTTGTAAGTCGAGGACTATCTGTGTTGGGAAAACTCAGAAAAGAAGGTTTTTTTTTTGTTCCTCTCACACTCCCAAGCAGCTGAATTCCAGATAGACGGCCGGCCGAATTTTTGGAAATCAAACCAAGATTGGGTGAAGGTAGCTGAGAAGTCAGAGGTGCCCAGAAAAAGATTGAGGAAGAATAACAGAATAACAGGAAAGGGACCTTGGAGGTCTTCTAGTCCAACCCCCTGCTCAAGCGGGAGACCCTATACCATTCCAGACAAATGGCTGTCCAGTCTCTTCTTAAAAACCTCCAGGGATGGAAGCGCCCACAACTTCTGGTGGCAAGCTGTTCCACTGGTTAATTGTCCTCCCTATTAGGAAGTTTCTCCTAAACTGCGGGTTGCTTTCTCTCTTTTATTAGTTTCCATCCATTGTTTCTTGTCCTGCCTTCAGGGGCTTTGGAAAATAAATCTTCTTTGGGGCAGCCCCTCAGATATTGAAACACTCCTATCCTGTCGCCCCTAGTCCTTCTTTCCTCTAGACTAGCCAGACCCAATTCCTGCAACCGTTCTTCTTCGTATGTTTTAATTCAGTTCAAAAAGGGATTTTATTTTGGTTTTTCTCTCACTCTCCCAAGCAGCTGAAATCTGGCTGAATTTTTGGAAATCAAGCTAAAATTGGGTGAACATAGCTGAGAAGTCAGGGGATCCCACAAGGAGGAGGAGGAGGAGGAAGGAGGAGGAGGACTGTGAGGTCCTTGATTCTCTCTTGAGCTTGATTGTTTTCTTGCAAATATTTCACTACCAAACTAGATAACATCATATCAGTGGAGGAAGATGGGTTTGCAGAGGAGGAGGAGGAGGAGGAAGAGGAGGAGGAGGAGGAGAAACAACTAAAAGCAGAAGCGTTTGCATATATACTGTGTTGCTGTATGCAGGCATTCAACTTAAAAGGACTGGCCACCCTTGGTTTTCCACTCACTCACTCTCTTTCTTTCTTTCTTTTAACGTACAAAGAACTGAACTGTGCGAGAAAAGCACCCCACCAGCATTGACTTGTGTGTTTGCCCCAGGTCAAACCAATGCTGTCTTTTAAAACCTTTACAAGCCAGCTCCGTATTTTTCACACCCTGCCTTCGCCCTTCCAAGAACCGTAAAGAACTGCGGCAAGCGTCGTGCACCGACACGCACAAGTGCATCCCGCAAAAAAAAACAAAGAAAAGAGGAAAAGCTGTTCCAGGCATGCCGCGCTCCTACATGCACACACACACACACACACACACACACAGGGAGACGCACATGGGTTTTTTCCTCCCCGTCCCTCCCATCTGACTCCTTGCTCCCCTCAGTTTAATTACTACTAATGTAAACTCCGCTCCGTCTAAAAGAAACCTTGGCACGCTGCCTCGTCCCATAAATTCACTGCAAAGAGCTGGGTGCCACTGAGGGGTGTGTGTTTGTGTGTGTGTGTGTGTGTTTTCCTCTCCCCCCCCTCTTCTTCTTGATTTTTTTTTTTAAATTTAAAAAAAAAACGGGGTATGTGCTCAAGGGCGGAAAGCTTTAACGGGATCATAAATGCTTATTACACAGCCCGTGCGCTGCCTTGATGGGATTAGCTGGAGGAAAAATTGATCATCGGTGTGTGTGTGTGGGGGGGTCTCTCTTCTCTCTCCCCCAACTTAACAAAGAGCAGAGGGGGGGAAACAGGGAGAGGGAGGGGGAGAATCCTCAACACACGACCCACCGACCATTGAGATATTAAACTCCTGGGAAGAAAGGGGCGTTTTGCAGGTGGGGCCCAAAGCAGAAAGGGAGGCAGGGCACTAAAATGGCTAGAGTCCCCCAGGGTGGCTGGGGGGAGGGGGGGAAGGAGGGACCCCTTGGCAAAAGGTTAGCGAAGGAGCCAGGCGCCCCCTGAGTTTCAGGCGAAAAGCTGGCGGCATCCAAAGCTGCCAGAAAAGGGGGAAAGTTGGATTCTTCCCCGAGCTGCCAGCCTGTAAAAGGCTTTTTTCAAATTCCGTGTTTCTCAACTTTAACTATGTTAAGATGGGTGGACTTCAACTCCCAGAATTCCCCAGCCAGCATAGCATAGAAGTCCACACACCCTCAAAACTTGCAGAGGACTGAGAAACGCTGCGTTAATTAGTCCTTTAATTAGCTCTGGTTGATCAGGGGCTCCCGATCCAATTAACACCCCGATTCCCAGCTTGCCATTCCCAAACAACTGAATTGTGGGGTCTCCTTGGGGTCCTTTCCATCCTTTTGGGAGCAGCTGCTCTCGTTCATGGCAGGATTGTGCCCTGTTTAAGTGAAGATGGCTACCAACCTCTTCGGGAGGACTGTGGCAGCTCCTTTTTCACTAAGAAACGGTAGTGAAATGCATAGGTTTTGGGGAACTGCCCTTCTCCAGAGAGACATGGGGTGGAATAGACAGATGTGGGGGGAAGGAAGGAAGGTAGAAAGGGAGGGAGGGAGGGAGGGAGGAGAACAGGAACAAAGAGAAAGGAAGGAAGGAAGGGGAAGAGAGGGAGGGAGGAAAGAAGGGAAGGAAGGAGAACAGGAAGGAAGAGGAAGAGAAAGGAAGGAAGAGGAAGAGAGGGAGGGAGGAAAGAAGGGAAGGAAAGAGAACAGGAAGAAAGAGTAAGAGGAAGGAAGGAAGGAAGGAAGGAAGGAAGGAAGGAAGGAAGGAAGGAAGGAAGGAAGGAAGGAAGGAAGGAAGGAAGGAAGAGGAAGAGAGGGAGGGAGGAAAGAAGGGAAGGAAGGAGAACAGGACGAAAGAGGAAGAGAAAGGAAGGAAGAGGAAGAAAAAGAGAGGGAGGGATGGAGGAAGGAAAAGATAAAGGCAGGGAGGGAGGGAGGAAGAACGGAGAGAGAAGGGGAACAAGAAGAAAAGGTGAGAAAAGGAAGAGGCAAAGGAAGACAGACGGAAGGAAGGAAGGAAGGAAGGAAGGAAGGAAGGAAGGAAGGAAGGAAGGAAGGAAGGAAGGAAGGAAGGAAAGGAAAGGAAAGGAAAGGAAAGGAAAGGAAAGGAAAAGATGAAGGGAGTGAGAGAGGGAGGGAAGAAGGAGAGAAGGGGAACAGGTAGAAAGGGTTAGAGAAAAAGAAGAGAAAGAGGCAGAGGAAGAAGGAAAGAGGAAGAGAGAATGGAAGGAGAAGGAGCACAGGAAGAAAGGGGAAGAGGAAGGAAGGGAAGAGGGAAAGAGGGGAAGAGGAGGTTGATGACGCAGACCATATGCGAGACAGATAACAAGCATCTAATCAATTAACAAATTCTAATGTGTTTAAAAACCTGCAATGCTGATTTAAGAGTTGGCTAGTTTAACTTTACATTCTTAGATCAGCCCGTCATCAAGGTGTATTTCCTTGCGGGCAAAAAGGATCCAGCTTCTCTCCAAAACCAGAATTCCCCCCCATTATCAAAGCACCCCAGAATCAGAGAGGTGGACAGGAGGACCCTGGGGGGAAAAAACCCACCCTTCGCCCAACTTGGTGGAATTTGCAAAAGGATGTGATTTAGTAAAAGCAGCCCTTTCGTTTCTACCTCCCCCGTTTCTACAACCCTGGAAAGCAAATGCAAAAAACCCAGACTTTCTACAATTGGATTTTAAAAAACCGCTCAATTTAGCTGCCATGAAGGAGTGCATTAGACCAGAGGAAGAAATTTCCACTTAATATGGAGGGGGGTGGGGGGTGGATTTTCTGAAATGATCTTTAGAGCAATCACTGCCAAACCACCGTGTGTTTTTTCATAGCCCGCCAGACAGGTGTGTGTGTGTGTGTTTTAAGGTAACCTCTTCTTTAGTTCATTTTCACTTAATCCTTTTGTTCGTATTAATGATGCCTTGTCTTTAAATTAAAGAAAGTGGGAAAAGAGGAGAGGGAAATCTTGCAGAAGAGGGCACGGAGGGAAGGGGATTGGTGGGTGACGCTGCGTCAAAAAAGCAAATAAACCTTTCAAGATTAATAAGGATGGCCAATTTTTTTAAAAAGACACCAACGTCTCTTGTTCTCTTCACCAATTCAACTCATCGTTCTTTGCCCGGCTGTATGATGAAAGGGAACGTGGATCGCTCATAGAATCCTAGTTGGAAGGGATCTCAGAGGTCATCCAGTCCAAACCCCCTGCTCAAGCAGGAGGCCCTTACGGAATGAGAGAGTTGGAAGGGACCTCGGAGGTCATCCAGTCCAAACCCCCTGCTCAAGCAGGAGACCCTTACAGAATGACAGAGCTGAAAGGGACCTCGGAGGCCATCCAGTCCAGCCCCCCCCCTGCTCAAGCAAGAGACCCTTACAGAAGGAGTGAGTTAGAAGGGACCTCGGAGGTCATCTAGTCCACCCCGCTTCTCAAGCAGGAGACTCCTTTTCGAAAAGGTCCTCAAAATGGGCAGGGCTTTTTGACTTGAGCCACAGCCCAGCAGCCAGCAAGCCCTTGGTGGAGGGGGCATTGTTTTATTATTATAAATAAATGAATTCCGTGCTTTGCAGATTTCCCACTTTCCCCTTCTTCCAACATACCTGAAGTTCGGGGCAGAGGCCCACTCGAGCGCCAGGCAGGCCAAATCCACTGTAGCGTAAACCAGGAGGAAGAAGATGGTGACCACTGCAGCGATGGTGTTCAGCTTCCCGGAAAACAGCACCAGCTGTGGGGGAAAACACGAGCAAGGGAATCAGGAATCACGGCTGCCAATCACCAGACATCAGCCCTGCCCCCCTTTTCTTCTAGCACGTACCCAGAATCCCCCAGTTGGTAGGTGGGGATTCTGGGAATTCAAACTCAACGCATCTTCTCGAGGATCGGAGACGGCTACAAAGCACGAATTCTTGATTCTGCAGGGATCTTCTTATCCCTAAATTCAGCCAGTCCTCAATTTAGGAGACTTTGTTTATTGACCGTTCCAAGTTACAACGGCCATGAAAAAAGTGACTTATGATTTGTTTCCCACCCCACCCTACTTACGACTGTTGCAGCATTCCCAGGGTCATGTGATCAAAATAGAATAGGATTCTTTATTGGGCAAGTGCGATTGGACCCGTGCGATTGGACCCATAAGGAATTTGTCTTGGTGCAAATAGAATAGAATAGAATAGAATAGAATAGAATAGAATAGAATAGAATAGAATAGAATAGAACAGAATAGAATAGAATAGAATAGAATAGAATTAGAATAGAATTAGAATGGAATGGAATGGAATGGAATGGAATGGAATGGAATGGAATGGAATGGAATAGAATAGAATAGAATAGAATAGAATAGAATAGAATAGAATAGAATAGAATAGAATAGAATAGAATAGAATAGAATAGAACAGAACAGGACAGGACAGGATTCTTTATTGGGCATGTGTGATTGGACCCACAAGGAATTTGTCTTGGTGCAAATAGAATAGAATAGAGTAGAATTAGAATTAGAATTAGAATTAGAATTAGAATGGAATGGAATGGAATGGAATGGAATGGAATGGAATAGAATAGAATAGAATAGAATAGAATAGAATAGAATAGAATTAGAATAGAATTAGAATGGAATGGAATGGAATGGAATGGAATGGAATGGAATAGAATAGAATAGAATAGAATAGAATAGAATAGAATAGAATAGAATAGAATAGAATAGAATAGAATAGAATAGAATAGAACAGAACAGGACAGGATTCTTTATTGGCCAAGTGTGATTGGACCCACAAGGAATTTGTCTTGGTGCAAATAGAATAGAATAGAGTAGAATTAGAATTAGAATTAGAATTAGAATTAGAATGGAATGGAATGGAATGGAATGGAATGGAATGGAATGGAATAGAATAGAATAGAATAGAATAGAAAAGAATGGAATAGAATGGAATAGAATAGAATAGAATAGAATAGAATAGAATAGAATAGAATAGAATAGAATAGAATAGAATAGAACAGGACAGGACAGGACAGGACAGGACAGGACAGGATTCTTTATTGGCCAAGTGTGATTGGACCCACAAGGAATTTGTCTTGGTGCAAATAGAATAGAATAGAGTAGAATTAGAATTAGAATTAGAATTAGAATGGAATGGAATGGAATAGAATAGAATAGAATAGAATAGAATAGAATAGAATAGAATTAGAATAGAATTAGAATAGAATTAGAATGGAATGGAATGGAATGGAATAGAATGGAATGGAATGGAATAGAATAGAATAGAATAGAATAGAATAGAATAGAATAGAATAGAATAGAATAGAATAGAATAGAATAGAATAGAATAGAATAGAATAGAATAGAATAGAATAGAACAGGACAGGACAGGACAGGACAGGATTCTTTATTGGCCAAGTGTGATTGGACCCACAAGGAATTTGTCTTGGTGCAAATAGAATAGAATAGAGTAGAATTAGAATTAGAATTAGAATTAGAATTAGAATTAGAATTAGAATTAGAATTAGAATTAGAATGGAATGGAATGGAATGGAATAGAATAGAATAGAATAGAATAGAATAGAATAGAATAGAATAGAATAGAATAGGACAGGACAGGACAGGACAGGACAGGACAGGATTCTTTATTGGCCAAGTGTGATTGGACCCACAAGGAATTTGTCTTGGTGCAAATAGAATAGAATAGAGTAGAATTAGAATTAGAATTAGAATTAGAATTAGAATTAGAATTGAATGGAATGGAATGGAATGGAATGGAATGGAATAGAATAGAATAGAATAGAATAGAATAGAATAGAATAGAATAGAATAGAATAGAACAGGACAGGACAGGACAGGACAGGACAGGATTCTTTATTGGGCATGTGTGATTGGACCCACAAGGAATTTGTCTTGGTGCAAATAGAATAGAATAGAGTAGAATTAGAATTAGAATTAGAATTAGAATTAGAATTGAATGGAATGGAATGGAATGGAATGGAATGGAATGGAATAGAATAGAATAGAATACAATAGAATAGAATAGAATAGAATAGAATAGAATAGAATAGAATAGAATAGAATTAGAATAGAATTAGAATGGAATGGAATGGAATGGAATGGAATGGAATAGAATAGAATAGAATAGAATAGAATAGAATAGAATAGAATAGAATAGAATAGAATAGAACAGGACAGGACAGGACAGGACAGGACAGGATTCTTTATTGGCCAAGTGTGATTGGACCCACAAGGAATTTGTCTTGGTGCAAATAGAATAGAATAGAGTAGAATTAGAATTAGAATTAGAATGGAATGGAATGGAATGGAATGGAATGGAATGGAATGGAATAGAATAGAATAGAATAGAATAGAAAAGAATGGAATAGAATGGAATAGAATAGAATAGAATAGAATAGAATAGAATAGAATAGAATAGAATAGAATAGAATAGAATAGAATAGAATAGAACAGAACAGGACAGGACAGGACAGGACAGGATTCTTTATTGGCCAAGTGTGATTGGACCCACAAGGAATTTGTCTTGGTGCAAATAGAATAGAATAGAGTAGAATTAGAATTAGAATTAGAATTAGAATTAGAATGGAATGGAATGGAATAGAATAGAATAGAATAGAATAGAATAGAATAGAATAGAATAGAATTAGAATAGAATTAGAATAGAATTAGAATGGAATGGAATGGAATGGAATGGAATGGAATGGAATAGAATAGAATAGAATAGAATAGAATAGAATAGAATAGAATAGAATAGAACAGGACAGGACAGGACAGGACAGGATTCTTTATTGGCCAAGTGTGATTGGACCCACAAGGAATTTGTCTTGGTGCAAATAGAATAGAATAGAGTAGAATTAGAATTAGAATTAGAATTAGAATTAGAATTAGAATTAGAATGGAATGGAATGGAATGGAATAGAATAGAATAGAATAGAATAGAATAGAATAGAATAGAATAGAATAGAATAGAATAGGACAGGACAGGACAGGACAGGACAGGATTCTTTATTGGCCAAGTGTGATTGGACCCACAAGGAATTTGTCTTGGTGCAAATAGAATAGAATAGAACAGAATGGAATGGAATAGAATGGAATAGAATAGAATAGAATAGAATAGAATAGAATAGAATAGAATAGAATAGAATAGAATAGAATAGAATAGAATAGAATAGAATGCAGAAAATGAATACAATAGAACAGAATGGAGAAAATGAACAGAACAGAACAGAACAGAACAGAACAGAACAGAACAGAACAGAACAGAATAGAATAGAATAGAATAGAATAGAATGTATTGGAATGAAGAGTAGAATAGAGTAGAATTAGAATAGAACAGTTTCCTTCTGAGCAGCTTCTCTTTAAAATGGACAGTCCCCAAGGGTTAAAAGCAAAGGGCACAGAGTGAGACAGAAAACTAAAAATCAAAAGCCATTCCCAACCCATATCAGCAAACAGCTTTACGCCCATTTCAAAAATGTTGTGCCAAACAGGTTCTGTTCAGACAAAAGGTTTGCCTTTAAATGCAGAAAAACAATAATCACAAAAACAAAAACAGGGCTATTTAAAAATGCTATTTGAATTTAAAAAAATAAAAGAAAACAGTCTCGGATTTTGCTTGGTTGAGCATCGATCCAGATTTTCTGATGTTATTTTGCTCTTTAAAAAAAAAAAAAACAGCCACCAAGGATCTAAATGACAACTCCTATTTTAATTACTATTTTTGAACACGCTCTAGCTAGCTCAATAATGCATTTAGATGTAGATATATATTTTGAACAGAAAACTTTGTCATTATGGTAATGGTGCTTTTTAAAAAAAATAAAAATGAAGAGATAACTACCTTCTCATCTGTATTTTAGTATTTAGGAACTGTTGATCTATTATATCTGTATATGCTAAAAGCATCACAAACTACGCCATGGTTTTCTTTTAACCACAGCTTCTTCAACAAGCTACCATCAGTCGGACTTGGTTTACTTAAACCATGGTTTACACACCTCCACAGCTGAGTTCATGAAGTACGCATACTAAACCAAACCCAGACACAGAACATTATAATTTAGTCCATAAATTCATCAAAAGCATACTTAACTCCAAACAACAACAACCCTCCAGTGTGGTGTAGTGGTTAGTGCTGGACCAGGAATGGCCAGATTTAAATGATCCCAATTCATCCCTGCAAATGACTGGATGACTGTGAGCCAGTCCTTGCCTCAACCAAAGCCTACCTCAAAAGGTTGTCGTTTGGAGGGAAATACCACGCTGATGTTCTAGAGCAGGGGTGTCAAACTTGCAGCCTCGTGTTGTTGTCACGTGACATATTGCGACTTTTCTCCCCTTCGCCAAAACGGGGGTGGGTGTGGCCAGCACGTGACGCATCCGCCCTCGGGCCATGAGTTTGACACCCCTGTTCTAGAGCAAGGGGTCTCCAAAGTTGGCAACTTTAAGACTTGTGGACTTCAACTCCCAGAATTCCTCCGCCACCATGGACCTCTTGTGGACTTCACCTCCCAGAATTCCTCCACTAGCCATCTGGCAGAAGAATTCTGGGAGTTGGAGTCCCACAAGTCTTAAAGTTGCCAAGGTTGGAGACCCCTGACCTAGGTTAACAAAACACAATGGCTTTGTTTGTAGAATGTGCCCTGTCTCAGCAAAGAAATCGTATTAAACCTTCGGGGTTAGGGCCTGATTCACACGGAGAATTACAAATTCTCCATCGTATTCTGGCTTAGTCGGCTGCGTGATCTGAGGTGAATCCATGGTGGGGTGTGGAGAGGAAGGGGTTGCAATCCAGATAAGGAAGAGAGAGATCGGAGGAGGAAGCATCTTCTGAGCTTCCAAAGGAAATACAAGACAGGGCTTCCCATACAAATAAGAACAAAGAAGCATGGTGGAACCTGCTCCGCTCCCGAAAGGAAAGATAATAATCAATATTTGTTTTATAACAATAAAACAACCCGGTGAAGCTGTTAAGGAGCATTTCTGAGAGTTTGTCTGATTGCCCGGGCATTGTTCAGTGAGGAAACCAGGCGCAATGTGGACCAAATAACTGTCTGGTTTGGCTCTGCAACCCAACAGGACAGACACAGACTCCAGAGGATAATTAGGACTGCAGAAAAAAAACAATGGCTACCAACCTGCCTTCCATCGAGGACCTGTATCCTGCACCCTGAGTCAAAAAGAGGGCTGTGAAAATATCTACAGAAGTCTGCACTACTATTACTGTTAACCTTCTCATCGCTCATCCCCTCCCGCTTGTGACTATGTGACTGTAACTTTGTCGCTTGCATCCTTACGATTTATATGGACTGTTTCCTAGAATGATTTGATTGCTTGTTGTGCCCTATGACTATCATTAAGTGTTGTGCCTGATGATTCTTGACTCTTGATGAATGCATCTTTTCCTTTATGGACACAGAGCATTTTCACCAAGACAAATTCCTTGTGTGTCCAATCACACTTGGCCAATAAAGAATTCTATTCTATCCTACCCCTAAGTTAAATTCCTCCTGTTTGCACTGGCTTCTGGGTACCTTACAGTAGGCCCCCCTGGTTTGCCCACTCAAAACAAGCCGGCTCTTTTCAAACCGTGGCCTGATCTGCCGGTAATTGCCGGAGGGATGTGGGGAGGCGAGGCAGCAGAGACAAGAGGCCTGAGATAATTCAAGCCATTTAAGCAATTGGGGACCTCTAGCCAATAGCGAGTTAATAGCGTGCGCCAAGCCGAGATTGTGCCTGGCTGCCCGTAATGGAGCTGCGGAGGCCATTCCTGATACTCGCCTTTGATTTATAATTCATTTAGCGGCTCATCAAAGCAAAGGAGCCGCTTCTGAAAGACACCGGATGACGTTGCTTAGGGAGCACGCGAGGAGGCAGAAGGTGTCTCCGTAGATGATGGGTGTCACCAGGAGCGCCCAGGAGGAAGAAAAACTCAATAAGCCAACATCTGCGGCGTTGCTGCAATCCAGGAGGTTGGCAAACCTAGTCTGGGGCAGGGTGGGGGGGTGTTAATGGACCCCATCTGGGGTGCTGGGTCACGGAGGGAAAACCTGCTTAGCTTCCGATCAATCATTTCTTTGGGGAAAAGCAAAGCCTTCGATCCACGCTTCTCCTTTCATGTTCATTGTTTTCCGAGGAGAAAAGGGTTAGCTTAGCGCTGGGCGCAATGCACGTTTCTTTTCTTTTCCAAGCACTCCTTTGCACTCCTCCTCGGCGTACAACAGTTTGTTTAGTGTACCGTTCGAGGTTACAACACCCTGAAAGAAGTGAGACGACCCATTTTTCACACTTAGAGGCAGTCGGTCGTGTGATTTACATTCAGATGCTTGACAACGGATTCCCATTTATGATGGTGGCAACCTCCCCGGGGGCTCCTGTGATCCACTTTTGTGACCTTCTGGCAAGCAACGTCAATGGGGAACCCAGATTCGTTGAACAACCGTGTGGCTAATTTAACAACTGCGGTGATTCACTTAACCATGGTGGCAAGAAAGGTCATACCATGAGGCCAAGTTCACTTAAGAAATGTCTCCCTTAGCAACATAAATGTTGTGGTCGTAAGTCAAGGACTGCCTGTAATGGAGCCAGCGTTGCTGACTAAGGGCTGACACTCTGCAAGATAAAGTGTACCCTGGAATAAGAACGTTCTGAGCTCCAGAACAAGGTCAGTTCCAGGAGAAAAAAACTCCCTCTGCATATAGGTAGCCAAGTGCCCCGTTTTTGTTTTTTTTTGCAAAAAAGTGCAATCTTCTATCTATCTATCTATCTATCTATCTATCTATCTATCTATCTATCTATCTATCTATCTATCTATCATCTATCTGTCTATCTACCATATCTATCTACCTACCTATCTATTTATCTATCTACCCTATCTGTCCGTCTCCGTCTCTCTCTCTCTCTCTCTCTCTCTCTATCTATCTATCTATCACCTATCTATCTATCTATCTATCTATCTACCTACCTATCTATTTATCTATCTACCCTATCTGTCCGTCTCTCTCTCTCTCTCTCTCTCTCTCTCTCTATCTATCTATCATCTATCTATCTATCTATCTATCTATCTATCTATCTATCTATCTATCTATCATCTATCTATCTATCTATCTATCTATCTATCTATCTATCTATCTATCTATCTATCTCATCTCACTCTATCTATCTATCTATCTATCTATCTATCTATCTATCTATCTATCTATCTATCTATCTATCTATCTATCTATCTATCTATCTATCTATCTATCTATCTATCTATCTATCTATCTATCTATCTATCTATCTATCTATCATCTATCTATATGTGAAATACCCCTCATGCATCATCACAAAATCTCCAGGACCGTAAAGCTTACAAACTTGAAATTTGGCACGTATGATCCTCTTGGCTTCTAGGGGCTCACTAAGAAGGGATTTTTTGAAACGAGCATCAGAGCTTTCGTATTTCCTATATTATTTTTATTAACACGCTCTGATGCTAAGCAGTTCTACTCCCCCGCCCCACCTGAAAACAAATCTGTTCCAAATGCAAAACACAAGCAGAGGAGAGGAGTTTCAGATTCAGTTTCACAGCACCAAGCAGCTTTAGTAGAGAACAGATGAGCTAAGCCACGCCCAGACTCCTTCCTGTCTCCTATTTGCTCACACAGCAAATACTGTTTCAGTTTCCAAACAGCCCTCAACTCTCTCACACACTGACAGGACGCTAGCCAGATGGATACCAATGGATGCTGATAGGTAGAGGCACAGTTTTCCCCACCACCACCTTATTTTCCTTCCCAAAAACTAAGCCCCACCACATAGTTTCGTAGCGAAGCACAGGTAACAAGCTAGTTTATACAGCCTCTGTGGCGCAGTGGTTAGAGTGCAGTACTGCAAGCTACTTCTGCTATCTGCCAGCTGCCTACAATTTGGCAGTTCAAATCCCACCAGGCTCAACGTTGACTCAACCTTCCATCTTTCCAAGGTGGGTAAAATGAGGATCCAGATTGTTGGGGGGCAAGAGGCTGACTCCGCAAACCATTTAGGGAGAGCTGCACAAAGCACGGTGAAGTGGTGTATAAGTCTGTGTGCTATTGCTATCTCTGCCATGGTGGTGCAGCGGTTAGAATGCGGTATTGCAGGCTGACTCTGCCCAGTGAGCAGCTCGATCCTGACCGGTTCAAGGTTGACTCAGCCTTCCATCCTTCCGAGGTGGGTAAAATGAGGACCCAGATTGTTGGGGGGCAAGAGGCTGACTCTGTAAACCCGTCAGAGAGGGCTGTAAAAGCACTATGAAGTGGTATATAAGTCTAAGTGCTATTGCTATCCTTCCTTCCTTCCTTCCTTCCTTCCTTCCTTCCTTCCTTCCTTCCTTCCTTCCTTCCTTCCTTCCTTCTTTCCTTGGTAGAACGCAGCATTGCAGGCTGACTCTGCCCACTGCCAGCAGCTTGATCCTGACCGGTTCAAGGTTGACTCCGCCTTCCATCCTTCCGAGGTGGGTAAAATGAGGACCCAGATTGTTGAGGGCAAGAGGCTGACTCTGTAAACCCGTCAGAGAGGGCTGTAAAAGCACTATGAAGTGGTATATAAGTCTAAGTGCTATTGCTATCCTTCCTTCCTTCCTTCCTTCCTTCCTTCCTTCCTTCCTTCCTTCCTTCCTTCCTTCCTTCCTTCCTTCCTTCCTTCCTTCCTTCCTTCCTTCCTTCTTTCCTTGGTAGAACGCAGCATTGCAGGCTGACTCTGCCCACTGCCAGCAGCTTGATCCTGACCGGTTCAAGGTTGACTCCGCCTTCCATCCTTCCGAGGTGGGTAAAATGAGGACCCAGATTGTTGTGGGGCAATAGGCTGACTCTGTAAACCCATCAGAGAGGGCTGTAAAAGCACTATGAAGTGGTATATAAGTCTAAGTGCTATTGCTATCCTTCCTTCCTTCCTTCCTTCCTTCCTTCCTTCCTTCCTTCCTTCTTTCCTTGGTAGAACGCAGCATTGCAGGCTGACTCTGCCCACTGCCAGCAGCTTGATCCTGACCGGTTCAAGGTTGACTCCGCCTTCCATCCTTCCGAGGTGGGTAAAATGAGGACCCAGATTGTTGGGGGCAAGAGGCTGCCTCTGTAAACCCCTCAGAGAGGGCCGTAAAGCACTATGAAGCGGTATATAAGTCTTAAGTGCTATTGCTATATCCAGTAGCTTAAAGGAATTTGACATTACAAAACACTCACAGCAACCAAGCGCCCCATTTTTGATCATGTGAAGACAGGATCCTGTGATCAAAATTCAGACACTTGACAACTGACCCTTATTTATGACAGCTGTAGTATCCCAGGGGGTCACACCTTCCCCTTTAATGACCTTCTGACAAGCAAACTCAGGAAGGAAAAGCCAGATTCCCCTTCCCAACCACGTTACTAACCGCAGTGATTCACTTAACAACGGTGGCAAGGGAAGTCGTAAAACGGGGCCAAACCGACTTAAGAAATCTCTCGCTTAGCAAACAGAAATGTGGGGGGGGGGCTCCATTGCGGTTATAAGTCGAGGACTACCTATTCCTGTTTGTCCGTCTTCCCAGGCGTGCAACACAAGTTTAACCTCTCCAAGCCTCCTTTCCGTTTGCCAAGCAGCAGCTCCCACATTGCCCACAGCAGCAATGGGAGGGGAGGGGTGTTGCTTCTAACGGTTCTCCCTTGCCCCCCTCCCCATTCTTCTCAACCGCTCAGCAATGTTCTCGGCTGGCTAATGGGGCAATTTTTTTTTTAAATTCTTCGCATTACACCAATGATTTTGTCCAATTTACCGTGTCATTCAGAGAGGCGAAGATAACAGCACCCGCAGATTAGATGGCGGGAGTTCTCTGGAGAAGACAGGCTTGTCCTCCATTTCGGGAACGGAATCAGCTCGTCTTACTCAGACACACCGGAACCAGGGGGGGGGGGCATCGGACCAATGGCCCAGACGCTTCTGGCACGACCTGCGGCTCAGACCTGGGCGGCCTGAACCTGTGGCACGCAGAGCCATTTGTGCCGGCATGAGAGCTGCAGGCAAACTTACCTCACTGCGCACGCGCGCGCCTCACAGCGGATTTTCGGCCGGTTTTTGAGGCCTTTTTCGGCCTCCCGGAGACTTTAGGGAGGCTTCCGCAGGCTTTTCAGGACAAAAACTAGGCCCGTTGCATCACTTCCTGTTTTTCCGGAAATACCGGAAGTGACGAAACGGGCCTAGTTTTCGGCCTGAGAAGCCTGCAGAAGCTTTCCTAAAGCCTCTGGGAGGCCAAAAAAAGCCTCAAGCCGGCCGAAAATCAGCTGTGAGGTGCAGTGCAGGTAAGAGGTTGGCGGGGGGGGGGGGAATTGCACACGCATGTGTAGGAGTCGTGGGGGGGGCGCACGTTGCCTTCTGGGTGCTGGCACATGAACAAGCATGCACACAATTTTTTGGCACAGGAGCCCCAAAAGGTTAGCCACCACCGTCCTAATTAATTCATGAGCCTCAAGCCAAGTTTCAAAAGAAATTCAATTATTTATTATGTATTTATCACATGTCGGCACCTTTCCCAAGTGCAGTCTGGCTCTGCCCTACGTAATTTACTACCCACCTTTGACCCTGTTCCCCCACTCCTCCCAGGGTATGTGTCATAAATCACATTCTCCAACAGAGCACTTCTGGGGCTGTAGAAAACACACCTCTCCCATGGGTGTTGCATGGGGAATTCTGGGAACTGAAGTCCTCATATACTGACTAGGGCGCGGGTATAATAACTCACGGCATCACATTGCCGTCACGTGATGCTTCGAGGTATTTTTCTCCTTTGCGGAGCTGAGGTGGGCGTGGCCTGCGCGTGATGAATCCAGCATGCGGGCAGCCCATTTGACCCCTAGACTAGGGAATTCTGGGAGTTGAAGTCCATGCATGCTGTATAGGGAATTCTGGGAGTTGAAATCTGTGCATGCTGGCTGGGGAATTCTGGGAGCTGAGGTCCTCCTATACTGACTAGGGAATTCTGGGAGCTGAAGTCCACATATGTTGTCTGGGGAATTCTGGGAGTTGAAGTCCCCAATTCTTGAAACATTGACCCTGTTGTCTTCTATGAAAGCAGAGCCATGCTTAGCAGATGCTTATGGGACCCACTTCTTATACAGGCCAAAGCAGAAGCCCACCCCACGGCCAACATTAGCCCCCTCCCACCCACACCCAAAAAACTTTTTCTAACGCGACTTCTCTCCTCCGTGCTGAACCTTGGCAAACCGTTTGATCAAACGCAGATCTCCCATGTTGCTTTTCTAATGCATTTTTATCCCTGCATTTCCAAATGAAGTGCCTCTCTCCAAAAATTGGTCTCTGGAGGCAGTGAGACACTATAAACCTATGCCGGGTAGATCAAAACGTTATTTGAAAGATACGGCCATGAATACAGTATCCCAGGAAATATTTTCGGACTTTTTAAAAGTTTCTGGATGGTGGTGGGGGGGTTAATCATATTCTCATAAGCCCATCGTGGCGATTTTCAACGTAGCCAGCAGACACCCCAGCCTAGCTTTTATTTACTACTGATAGAACCGCTTTTTCAAGAATATTAGCAGGGCAGAGGGCAAAGAAGTCAAAATGGCGGCTGGAGCTGCATGATAAAGTCTCACTATCTATGGAAGTGGTCTAACTCCCCTCTCAATTTTTAGAATTACAGAATTTAGAATTACAGAGTTGGAAGGGACCTTGGAGGTCTTCTAGTCCAACCCCTTGCTCAGGCAGGAAACCCTACACCATTTCAGAATAATGGTTATCCAATCTCTTCTTAAAAAGCATTCACAACTTCTGGAGGCAAGTTGTTCCACTGATTAATTGTTCTAATTGTCAGGAAATTTCTCCTTAAGTCGAGGTTGCTTCTCTCCTTGATGAGTTTCCACCCGTTGCTTCTTGTCCCTGTAGTTCAGGTGCTTTGGAGAATAGCTTGACCCCCTCTTCTTTGGGGCAGCCCCTGAAATATTGGAAGACTGCTATCCTGTCTCCCCTAGTCCTTCTTTTCATCAGACGAGACATGCCCAGTTCCTGCGACCGTTCTTCATATGTTTTAGAGCCCCCATTTCCCTAATCCTCTTTGTTGCTCTTCTCTGCACTCTTTCTAGAGTCTCAACATCTTTTTTACATCATGACGACCAAAACTGGATGCAGTATTCCAAGTGTGGCCTTACCAAGGCCTTATAAAGTGGAATTAACACTTCACGGGATCTTGATTCTATCTCTCTGTTTATGCAGCCTAGGACTGTGTTGGCTTTTTTTTTGGCAGCTGCTGCACAGGGCTGGCTTATATTTAAGTGATTGTCCACTAGGACTCTGAGATCTCTCTCATAGTTACTGCTATTGAGCAAGGTACCACATATACTGTACCTATGCATTTGGTTTTCCTCTGCTGTTTTCAAAGCTGTTAACTCAGATAACAGATAATCAGAGTTGGAAGGGACCTTGTAGGTCATCTAGTCCAACCCCCCCCTGCCCAAGCGGGAGACCCTACACTATTTCTGACAGATGGCAGTCCAGTCTCTTCTTGAAAGTCTCAAATGATGGCGCTCCCACAACTTCCGAGGGCAACTTCTGTTCCATAGGTTGATTGTTCTCCCTGTCAGAAAGTTTCTCCTTATTTCCAGGTTGAATCTCTCCTTGAACTCGAACCATCTCTTGGAACAATTTTCTATCAGGTAATCCTTGACTTACAACAGTTTATTAAAGACCGTTTGAAGTTACAAAGGGACTTGTGACCGTTTTTCACACTTCTTCCGTTTCACGTCTTCCGTTGTAGCATTCCCAATGGTCACGCGATCAAAATTCAGGCGCTGGGCAACTGTCTCCTATTGATGATGGTTGCGGTGTCCCAAAGGTCATGGGATACCCCCTTTTGCGGCCTTCTGGCAATCGACGTCAACGGGAAAATCTAACCACCATGTTATTACCTGAACAACTGCAGCGATTTCTCCTCACAACTGTGGCAAGGAAGGTCGTAAAAATGGGGCAAAATACGCTTCCCAAATGTCCCGCTTGGCGACAGACGTTTTGGGCTCCATTGGGGTCGTAAATCGAGGACTACCTGTAAAGAACTTTCTCTCCAATAGGAATAAGAGTCTAAATATGAGATGAGGGCTCAAATTTCAGTTATTGCCGTGCCTTCACATCTGGAATTCCTTCTCTTGCCCTGCCGGACTAATTACCTCATCTTGCCTTGATTGGACTTAGAGTTACAGTTTTTGTTGACCACATTTTAGACTTGATTCTCTGCAGCCAAAGGCTTTCCTGGGAGAGCTTTTTTTCCAGCCAAAAGGTAACCAGGACATTGGGGGCAAAGTTGGAACTAATAAAGGGACTCCTACGGATTATCTGACCGTGTTGCCTTTGTGCCACGCCCCTTTGGGTCATCACACCTTCTACCATTTCAGACAAATGTTTGTTCAGTCTTTTCTTCAAAACCTCCAGTGATGGAGCACCCACAACTTCTGAAGGCAAGTAGTTCCACTGATTAATTGCCAGGAAATTCCTCCTTACTTCTAGGTTGCTTCTCTCCTTGATGAGTTTCCATCCACTGTTTCTTGTCCTGCCCTCAGGGGGCTTTGGAGAGTAGCTTGAACCCCTCTTCTTTGTGAGACCCTCAAATATTGGAGCACTGCTATCAGGTCACCCTTAGGCCTTCTTTTCATCAAACTAGACATACCCAGTTCCAGATTGTTTTATCCTGCCTTGTTTATATATGTAAAAATAAAAAAACTCAAAGACAACAAACATACCTCATGCAGTTTTCTCTGTGTCTGTCCTGCATTCTATACCATTTAACGTCACGGATGTCCCCACTGGGTTTCTAGGGCATCGTCCTGATTTATTTGTTCAATCAATTTATACACCGGCTTGCATCTCAAGAAAAGAAAAATAGATAGATGCATATTTTCCAGCGTGTCCTGCCAGGGCAATTTTTTATCTCACTTTGTCTTCCGGGTGACAGTTCCGAAAGGCATTAGAAGACTCAGCGGTGACAACCAAAGTGGTAAGAAATTATTAGGGGCCCTGATTCACATGACGATCAAAATGTTTAGCCTCCTCCGCTATTTCACTTCCTTGCAGAAAGGGAAGGATTCGCATCTGCCCCTGCTCCTTAACACGTCGTCCTCGACTTATGACTACAATGGGGCCCAGAATTTCCATTGCTAAGTGAAGAGGTTGTTAAGAGAGTCATGTCCGAAGTTACGAACTTTTTTGGAGTGATGGTGAAGGCAATCACGGCAGTTGTTGTTAAGTCAAGGACTAGATTTTTGGGAATTTTGTGAGCCTAGGAACAGAGGTAAGCCTCAACATCTGGCGTGCCAGTCAGCTGTTCCATGGATAGCGGCGAGGGCAGCAGGAGCAATGGAGTTGGCAAGCTATTAATCTGTTGTGACCCACCAGCTGCCAGCAGAGCTGGCGACAGACTCGGACAGTGAGGAAGTTGGGGAGGAACTTGCGCCAGTCCTGGAGTCTGGGGAAGGCTCGGACGAGGGCTCTGCATTGGAGGCAGAGAGAGGGCTGACATTTCCCAGCTGCCTTCAGAGTCGGCGATAAGTGGGGGAAAAGAACAGCTGGAGCCTGTCCCAGATGGGCGTATGCACAAGGCTGTCAGGAGAGCAGAACCATTAAGGAACACGGGCCAACTCAGAAGGAAAGGCACACACGGACGCTGAATGGCCCCTTTCTAGGGAATAAATACAAGCAAACGGGGAGTGGTGATTGCAGGAGACCATATTTCTTTTGAAGGATTTGCTTAACAGAGTTCGTGCCTCACAGAGACTCCTTGCCGGGTATTTGGTTTACAGCTTTGCGACTGGAAGCTCTCGGCCTGGCAGCTATCCAAGGACTGACAAGGTCTGTTCTTACAATTGACCCTTGGGAGGATTATTGCCTGGACGTTTCTGTGTGTGTGAATCAGTGCTGGTATGCTACCGGTTCAGACCGGTTTTCCCGAACCGGCGGTAAAGCTAAAAAAAAAAAAAGCCTCCCACGATCACGCCTTTGTGCTTTTCTTTATCCTCTCATCTGATTGGGGCTGCAGGCTTCAGCTGGTGTGGGGAAAGCTGCGTGCACGATCATCGAACTGGTAGTGGGACATGCAGGATTCCACTGCTGGTGTGAATGCCATGAATTCACAGTGACTAAATAAAGAGGGGTTTTGGGATAAGGAGCCTGTTTCTTGGTTTTGCTAAGGCGGGGTCAGAACACAATTCATATTTCTAGGTTCTATCATATCACAAGGCCTAAAATGGACACCTAACATCAAAATCGTCATCAAAAAAGCACCACAAAGAATGTTCTTTCTGCGCCAACTCAGGAAGCTCAAATTGCCCAAGGAGCTGCTGATCCAGTTCTACAGAGGAATGACTGAGTCTGTCCTCTGCACCTCTATAACTGTCTGGTTTTGTAATGCAACCCAACAGGACAGACACAGACTCCAGAGGAGAATTAGGACTGCAGAAAAAAACAATGGCTACCAGCCTGCCTTCCATGGAGGACCTGTAAACTGCACCCTGAGTCAAAAAGAGGGCTGTGAAAATATTTACAGACCCCTCACATCCCGGACATAAACTGTTTCAACTCCTTCCCTCAAAATGACGCTATAGAGCGCTGCACACTAGAACAACTAGACACAAGGGGAGTTTTTCCCCAAACGCCATCCCTCTGCTAAACAACTAATTCCCACAACACTGTTCAACTATTACAAAGTCTGCACTACTATTACTATTAATCTTCTCATCACTCCTTATCGCCCATCCCCTCTCACTTGTGACTGTGCGACTGTAACTTTGTCACTTGTATCCTTACAATTTATACTGACTGTTTCCTAGTATGATTTGATTGCTTATTGTACCCTATGACTATCACTGTGTTGTACCTGATGATTCTTGACTTTTGACGAATGTCTCTTTTGTTTTATGGACACGGAGAGCATTTGCACTAAAGACAAATTCCTTGTGTGTCCAATCACACTTGGCCAATAAAGAATTCAATTCAATTCAATTCAAATCAAATCAATTCAAATCAATTCAATTCAATTCAATTCAATTCAATTCAATCAATTCAATTCAATTCAATCAATTCAATCCAATTCAAAATTCTATTCAATTCTATTCTATGGAACGGCTTGCCTCTGGAAGTGGTGGGTGCTCCAATACCGGAGGCTTTAAAGAAGAGACTGGACAGCCACGTGTCTGAAATAGAAGAGGGACCCTTGCTTGAGGAGAGGGTTGGACTAGAAGACCTCCAAGGTCCCTTCCAGTTCTGTTATTCTGTTTTTAAAAGTTCTTCCCAAGTTTCCAAAACTACTCACCATTTAAACCACAGTGGGTCTATTTCTCCTCTTTACAGCCAGATGGCAGCATCCACAACACTCTGGTTGATCTCAGAAAGCTAACCAGTTCAGATCCTGATTTTGTGCTTGACTTACAGCTTATTCATTTAGTGACCCTTCCAAGCTACGACAACCCTGAAACAAGTGACTTGCGACCGCTTTTCACATTCACGACTGTTGCAGCCTCTCCATGGTCACGCGATCAAAATTCACACGCTGCTTGGCAACTGACTTCTATTTATGACACTTGCTGTGTCCACGGGGGGGTCACGCAATCCCCTTCTGAGAAGCAAAGTCAACGGGGGAAGCCACGATCCACTTAACAGCCGTGTTACTAATTTAACAACTGCAAGTGATTCACTTTAACAAACGCTGGCAAGGGAGGTCGTAAAAATGGGGCAAGGTCCCTTAACAGTTCTCTTGCTTAGCAATCAATGGAAACTGTGGGCTCTGCGACGAGAGCAACCTGCATTCCCTAAATCCTAAACTAATCCAGTCACCTGCATTCACTGAAACGGTTAAGCTCCAAGAAAATGAAATCACGGTTTGTTGCTAATGCAGGGGTATCAAACTCAAGGCCCCGGGGGCCGGATCCAGTCTATGGAGGTGCTTAGATGTGGCCCGTGAGGCCACCCCGGAAACAGCAAAGGACCGGCCCGTGGTGCTTCTGCCAATGAAAACGGAGCCCGGGCAGGCTGTGCGGGGCTTCTCCAAGTTCAGTTTTGGCTGGCAGAGGGCTGCAGGAGGTCATCGTAGCCGAAAACGGAACCTCGGTTAAGTGACACTGAGCTGGACACGACCCCCTGGCCTTGCCTCGCCCCTGAGATTCAAACACAACCCTGATGCGGCCCTCAATGAAATAAGAGTTTGAAACCCCTGTTCAGGGGCGGGCTTCAAAAATTTTAGCAATCGGTTATCGGCCTAAGTTGTCTGGGTGGGCGTGGCTGCCTGCACCACGGCGGGATGGGAGAGGGCATTTTCGCCAATGGTGGGATTCAAATTTTTTTTACTACCGGTTCTGTGGGCGTGGCTTTGTGGGCATGGCAGGGGAAGGATACTGCAAAATCCCCATTCCCTCCCCACCCCCACTAACCTGCTTTCCAGCTCCGTTCTCCTGTGCAGGGCAACCAAAGGAGACCCAGCCGATCAGCTGGGACTCAATGGGAGGCAGAGAATAGATGGAGTTGGCGGGGCCAGTCAGAGGTGGGATTTGGCGGTTCTCCGAACTACTCAAAATTTCCGCTACCGGTTCTCCAGAACCGGTAAGAACCTGCTGAAGACCACCTCTGATTTTCGCCCTTGCCAGGGCTCTGAAGGCTTTCCTCGACCCTCCGGGAGGGCAAAAACAGCCTCCCTGGGAGGCTCCTGAAGACCGGAAACAGGCTTATTTCTGGCCTCCAGGTGGCCCGTTTTTCACCTCCGTGCAGGCCCCGTACTTACCTGGGATCCAAAACGGGCCACGTGGAGACTCCAGCCAGGGATGGGATTTGCCGGTTCACCGAACCGTCCATTAAAAATAATAAAATTAGCTACCAGTTCTACCAAACCTGGGCGAACCGCTATCAAGCCCACTGGCTGCCCCTGTTCTAATGGATAGGGAAAAATGTTCCCTGGCAATGCCTGTCGCGGGAACACACAGAACGATAGGAAAAAGAGGAAGCACCGAACTCACCTGTACAAGGATCCAGGAGAAAATGACAGCCATCCAGGGGTTCCCACGCGAGGTCTGCTTCGCTGGGCTCAAAACTTTGCCTTTATCCCAAGGGACAGGCAGTACAGAGGGTGGGGGGGAGAGAAAAATGAAAGAATGGTTGTACTACAATTCTGTTTGGGATAATTAATTATCTCAGTATCTACTTATCCTACTACCGCAGCACCATTGAGAGTGTCCTGACATACAGCATTCTTGCATGGTATGGGAGCAGCTCCGTAGCGGACAAAAAAGCTCTACAGAGAATCATTAAAACTGCTCAGAATATCATTGGGTTCCAGCTACCAGCCCTGGACAACATCTTCACATCTCACTGTTTGAGGAAGTTGCACAACATTCTCAGAGACTCTTCCCATCCTGCTCCCAATCTTTGTGGAACAGTTGCCTTCTGGCAGAAGATACAGAACAATTAAAACTCGAACCACACGTTTTCTGAACAGTTTTTATCCCAGAGCTATAATTGCATTTAACAATGAACTTAAGGACCCACCATCAGTGAGCTGTTGGACAGTATTAATTGGTCTCTTATGTGTTTTAGGAGGTGGGGAATTTTGGTGGGTGGGGAGGTGTTTGGGGATTGTCATGTGTGTGTGCATGTTGAGTCTGGTCTCTGGGTGTTATGTGAATTTCGTTGTACGTATACTGTGTATATACGTACAGTGACAATAAAGAATTCTATTCTATTCTATTCTATTCTATTCTATTCTATTCTATTCTATTCTATTCTATTCTGTTTCTATTCTATTCTATTCTATTATTCTATTCTATTCTATTCTATTCGGGAAGACTTTTCTAGAGCTCCAGATGATTGCAGCAGAAAGCCTGTTTAATCAAATCTATTCCTTTAGATCAGAGTTTCTTAACCGTGGCAACTTTAAGGTATGTGGACTTCAACTCCCAGAATTCCTTTGAAGATATGTGGGACTTCCATCTGGCTGGGGAATTCTGGGAGTTGAAGACTACGTACCTTAAAATTGCCCAGGTTGAGAAACATTAAAGTGTCCAACTCGCAAGCGATGTTAAAAAAAGATGGACGTTATAACTAGTTCTCCCCAATTTAGTTATTACCGGCCTCAATTTTAAAAAGTATGATTGTATGTTTTTTTTTTTTCTTCTCTAGAAATTGAGATGTCCGGCACTCTCTAAGAACGAAATATTCTTTTCTGCCAAAGAAAGGAAAAAGACAGGAAACACATTTCCCAAGAACCTGATGGATTTGTAATTATCTAACATAATAACTAAAAAGGAACTGAGAACCTTTATTCTCTGTCAGTATGTCCAGTTCCGTTTTTTTTAAAAAAAGAGTCTGAAAATCCATGGCCGTGTTTACAACTTGCGGTAGGGAACTCCACAAGCCAGTTGCGTGCTGAGTAAAATTATCCTTCCTTTTGTACGTCCTCAATAGGTGCCCGTTTAGTGTCATTAGATGAACTGGAGTTGTAATGTCAGAAGGAAAAATATCTTGGCCTCCTCTAAAGCTCTCAGTGCCAAACAGAACTGTATAGAGGTAGTCCTTGACTTACGACCAGGGGTGGGCTTCACAAATTTTAGCAACTGGTTCTCTGCCCGGTTGCTGAGTGGGTGTGGCCATGATGGGCGTGGCCTAGTCGGCCTCCTGCACCACGGCGGGGTGAGGGGCTGTTTTTGCCCTCACCAGGCTCCGGAGGATTTTCTTGAGCCTTCGGGAGGGTGAAAATGGCCTCCCTGGGCTCCGGAGGTCAGAAATTGGCTCGTTTCCGGCCTTCTGGAGCTTTTGAGAGGCCCATTTTTCACCCTCCCTGAGCCTCCAAGTGGGTCCTGCACTTACCTGGCATCTAAAATGGACTGTGTGGGGACTCCTGGGAGGGGAGAGGAGGGGAGGGGTGGGTGGGGCCAGCCAGGGGTGGGATTTACTGGTTCACCAAACTGGCCATAAAACAACCATAAAATTACCTACCGGTTCACCTGAACCGGTGTGAACCGGTAGCAGCCCACGCTTGCTTACGACCACAACTGAGCCCAAAATTTCCGTTGTTATTGGTTAAGCGAGTTTTGCCTCACTTTACAACCTTTTTGCCACAAATGTTAAGGTAATCACTGCAGTTAGTAACCTGGTTGTTAAGTGAATCTGGCTTTCCCATTGACTTTCCTTTTCAGAAGGTCACAAAAATGGGATCACATGACCCCGGGGACACTGGAACCATCACAAATATAAGCCAGTTGCCAAGCGGCTGAATGTTGATCATGTGACCATGGGGGAATGCTGCAATGGTCGTAAATGTGAAAAACGGTCATATGTGTACTGAGAGCATTTGCACCAAGACAAATTCCTTGTGTGTCCAACCACACTTGGCCAATAAAGAATTCTATTCTATTCTATTCTATTCTATTCTATTCTATTCTATTCTATTCTATTCTATTCTATTCTATTCTATTCTAATTTTTTAGGGCCACTGTAACTTCTAACAGTCACCAAATGAACTGTTGTAAGTCAAGGACTATCTGTATACATCTATCATACTGTTATAATTTTATTTAGAGAGAAAGGCTAAAAAACCACAAATAAACCCACTATACGCTATACAGTTCATTTAGTGACCGTGTCAACACATAAAATATTTCTCTGGTCTTTTTAGAGATGCCAACAGAAAGGGAGGGGGGAGCAGTGCGGCAACTTGCAAACCGAAAGTGCATTCCATAAATGTTTTCAAAGAATAGCAGCTAGGTGACCAAAGTTTCTGCCGCACAAAATTCTAACTGGAGAACACGATTGATGACTCTGGGCTATGGATGTGTCCCACTGGAGAATATATGAATTACGATACACCCGGGGGGTGGGGGAGAAACCAGGGTCAAGGATGACAAGGAATGATGTGTCTCAGAGTTGGCTAGCTGTCAGGGCTCTGGCCGTTACCCCCATTTAAATCATGAGTCTCGAGCCGAACTTCCAAAACTTAAAAAAGATTTATTAGGAGTAAACATGCTGGCACTGCCTGGGTGTATCACAAGACATATTCTCCAATGGGACACATCCATAGCCAAGAGTCATCAATCATGCTCTCCAGTTAGAATTTTGCACGGCAGAAACTTCAGTCACCTAGAAGCTTTCTTTGAAAACATTTATGGAATGCAAGCTGCCGCACTGCTTCCCCCTCCCTTTCTGTTGGCAACTCTAAAAAGACAATAGAAATATTTTAGGAGTTGACATTAAAGTTGCTAAGGTAAAGAAACATCGTTGTAAGTCAAGGACTACCTATAACGATTCTTTTCTAACGATCTCTGAGTGGGAAGTTGGTTTTTCTTGTTTTTCCCTTATAGCTGAATCTGTCTTTGCACTGAGCTATACTTTCTTGGTTACCGTCACTCCAATACCTGTCGGCTCATTTGTGCCATTAGATATTTTTGCCCTCATATTTTACACTTTACGCTCCCTTGCACATTTTGCTCTTTGCCATTTTAAAGCCCATTTCCTCAGACAAAAGAAAAATGTCCAGAGCTTCGTTAACTTCTCACTTGCTTCAATGCTTCTCCTTCTTGGGCCCCGTAAAAAGTGGAACTTAGAAATAAAAGGCCTGGTTTTCTTTTAAGAGCGTTTCTTTTCAGAGCAATGGAGCTCAAAATGGATGTAGCTAAGCAAAATATTTGTTCAGTGAATTTGGGCCCCGTTTTATGACCTTCTGCCATGCCCCTGTTGGAGTCTGACTCCGAGGGAGAGAAGGAACAGCCGACAGGGAGTGGGAGTGTGGCTCTGGAGGTTGTGGAGGAAACTGGGGAAGGGCTCAGGCCGGCTGGGCATTCAGAGGAAGACCCAGGCCCATCCCCTCTTCATCCTAGGGCACGCAGGGAGGAGCAGATAAGGGAGAAACGTGAATGGTGTGGTCTATGGGGGAGGAAAGGGTCCTGATCCCCTTCGTGGGCTGTAGCTCTGAGGACTGTTTAAATAGGACAATGCGCATGGCCCAGTGCTGGAAGCAAAGCGTGAAATAATTCTAGTCTGTCAGTTCTTATCTGAGTTCTGGCGTCCTTCCCAGTGTGTGTATTTCGATATCTGTGGACGTCTTCAAGCCCTTATCCTGCCTTGTCTCACTAATTGCTTCAGTGTGGTTTGTGTTGTTGTTTTTTCTATTTATAATTTATACGTATTTTGAGTTGGAACAGGGAAGTTCTTCCTTTTCGCAACTGTTTGTGGGGGAGTTTTTTCTCCAGTCAATGATAATTGGACCTTTGAAGCCAAATTGAAGGAATTAAAGGGACTTCACCTATTTTTGTGACTTTGTTGCTTTTGTATCCCAGCCTGGATCATCACAGGAGACTCCCACTATAATTGATGAACTGGTGTTCCAGATTGAGGGCAGATCCCCAATAGGACATCAAATATAGCTGGGGGATACAGTGAAGATGCTGCTGGTTAGAAAGGAGGAATCCAACTGGAAACACAGAGGAAGGGAAGCCAGCTCCTGTTTTAATGGAACACCTTGCCCTCAGAAGTTGTGGGAGCGCCATCACTTGAGACTTTCAAGAAGAGATTGGACTGCCATTTGTCAGAAATGGTGTAGGGTCTCCCGCTTGGGCAGGGGGTAGGACTGGATGACCTACAAGGTCCCTTCCAACTCTGATTATCTGTTATTTGTTATAATTGGACCTTTGAAGCCAAGTTGAAGGAATTAAAGGAACTTCACCTATTTTTGTGAATTTGTTGCTTTTGTATCCCACCCTGGGTCATCACACCTTCCCTGCCAGGGTTGTTTAGTGAATCGCTGCAGATTTAAGCCAGTATCGGGGTTGTTAATTAAATCTGGCTTCCCCGTTGACTTTGCTTGTCGTGGGACACAGGGACGCCACAACCGTCATAAATATGAGACAGTTGCCAAGCCTCTGAATTTTGATCCAGTGACCGTGGGGATGCTACAATGGTCGTAAGTGTGAAAAACAGTCATAGGACACTTTTTTCTGTGCTGTTTTAACTTTGAACAGTTACTAAATGTATTGTTGTAAGTCAAGGACTACCAGTACTTTATTATTATTTGGCAAAGTGTGGTTAGACACACAAGGTATTTGTGTCCGATACAGAAACATTCAGTGTACTTGCAAAACAATAAAATATAAGAAGAAGAATACAGCCAATAAAAGAGGAAAGTAAAAAATAATAAAGGCATTAATAATACTATTGCAGCCACAACCTTATTGAGTTTATACACACCTGTGTGCCCACAAACACACTGTCATGCCCCTGTTGGAATCTGATTCTGAGGGGGAGGTGGAGCAGCTGATAGGGAGTGTGGCTCCGGTGGCTGTGGAAGAAACTGGGGAAGGCACAGTCCGACTGGGCATTCAGAGGAAGACCCAGGGCCACTCCCTCTTCATCCTTGGGCACGCAGGGAGGAATGGATAAGGGAGCAATGTGGGTTACGGGGGAGAAAAGGGCCCTGATTTCCTTCATTAGTTGCAGCTGGGAAAACAGGATTTTAAAAGGGTGTTTGCGCACAGCACCTTGCTGGAAGCAAAGCGTGAAGTATCTTTGTTTGTTACGTCTTATCTGGGTTCTGGCGTCCTCCCAATTGTGTGTGTTTCGTTATCTTTTGAAGTCTGCAATTCCTTATCCTGCCCTGTCTCGTTAATTGCTGCAGCGTGGTTTGTGTTGGTTTTTATTTATAATTTAGATGTACTTTGGGTTCGGACTGAATTTCTTCCCTTTAAAAACTGTTCTTGGGAGAGTTTTGTCTCCAGCCAATGATAACTGGACATTGGGGGCCAAATTAGAGGTATTAAAGATACTTTACCTACTTTTGTGACTTTGTTGCTTTTGTGCCATGCCCCGGGTCATGTCTCACACACACACACACCGCATTTCCCTGAAATTAAGACCTATCCCAACACTCCAACCATCATAAGTAGGAGTCATTTAAGCACCTGAATTTTGATCACATGACCATGGGGATGCCAGAATGGTCATAAGTCTGAAAACTGGTCCTAAGTCACTTTTTTCAGTGCCATTGTAACTACGAATGGACACTAAATGAATTGTTGTACGTTGAGGAGTACCTGAATATAGGTCTTCTATGCAAGGCATAATATCCACAAGGGGTTGGACCAATTGAACGTTTTTTAATTTAATAAGAAACTGCACCCATCATTTAATTCAGCTTTTATGTGGTCCTTGGTGCTCTCTGAGAATGGTGGTTTTCTTGAAGACGTTTTATTACCAAACTAGGTAACACCATCAATGCCACTACGGCTTTTGCTTCTTCCCCTGGCTATAAATCATGGCTATCCGAAGATATTCTCCAGGCAATAGGATGAGATAGGAAAAGGCCTTTTAAGTAGAGGCCCCCAAATGTGGAACTATTTTCCAGATCCACTAAGCCCAACTTCCCATTTCTTGGGTGCCCAGCAAACGGATTTCAATTTATCAAAGAGGTTTTTGGGTCATTTCTACCTCACAGTCCTGTGGCTTTATAACTCTGTTTTTATTGTTCTAGGAAACCAAAGTGACAATGTATGTTCTTTATTACGGTGCCTTTATATTCTCGTAAACTTCTGCAGAATTTGTCGGGTCTGAGGGCAGAAATTTATTTATTAAAGCTGTAATTCCACCTTCTCTCTGGGTAGCCATGCAATCTGCAGATTCTTGGCTTTTTCAACACCATCGCTGGGCATACGCCTTCCTGGCCATTTGCGAGAAAAATATGGTGTTCCTGGTAAGATAATACGTTTCTATAAAGCAGGCAAGAGGCCGCCAGAAGTCCCAAATCCTCACTAGGGCAATGCATTATTCGGGTCAATCCAGACATCATAAAATAATGAGTAAAGAAATTCTCTAACTGCATCAGGCGATATTGCTATGGCCGCCGAAACAAAGCAGAGAGAGATTTGTGATGTATGTGTTTCTCTCTCTTTTTTAAAAAATTTTTTTATATATGGCAGGCTTATGAAAGAGATCAGTTTCATCCACTACTGGGCAGGATAGAAATGGTTTTTCTTCAACTAATGTTCTAATTCTTCTTTCCACTCATGAAGTAAAAACAAATAAAACTACCTTGGGGTTGAGCTCCTTAGCAGAGACACGTGGAGTTTTCATACTGCACAAATTGGATGGCCTTGACTTCTTTTGCAACGATTTGTTCAGCTTCTCCGTGGCTCATAACTGTGGCTTTCTGAGTGGTGCCCCATCCATCAACTCACCTGGTCAGGCCTGGCTTTTTCAAGATGAGCCTGGCTGCCTGAGATAATCGTCTCTCATCCAAACTCCACGTTATTCTTTTAGTCAGAAACCCCTTCTCACCAGTGGTGGGATTCAAATTTTTTTACTACTGGTTCTGTGGGCGTGGCTTGGTGGGCGTGGCTAGGCTTGGTGGGTGTGGCTTGGTGGGCGTGGCAGGGGAAGGATACTGTAAAATCTCCATTCCCACCTCACTCCTGGGGGAAGGATACTGCAAAATCCCCCTTCCCTCCCCACCCCACTAACCTGCTTTCCAGCTCCGTTCTCCTCTGCAGGGCAACCAAAGGAGACTCAGCCGATCAGCTGGGACTCAATGGGAAGCAGAGAATAGATGGGGTTGGTGGGGCCAGTCAGATGTTGTATTTGCCGGTTCTCCAAACTACTCAAAATTTCCTCTACCGGTTCTCCAGAACTGGTCAGAACCAGCTGAAGACCACCTCTGCATCTCACCAGTCACTGATCAATCACAACCTGGGCTTTGAGCTGTTGTTGGTGGCAACATTTCTCACTGGGATCGTGTGTTGTGCCTTGCCGTGAACGTACCACAATTAGCACTTTTCCACCACCATTTTTTAAAATTGATTTACTGTATGACACTGAAGCCATGGATAGAAGCAGGAAAGACTTATAGAAACTGAAAATGTAGAGAAAGAACATAATAGAATAATACACCGAGGCAGGAGATATGTGATCAATTTTGTAAGGTATGAGAAATTCAAGAGTTAAGTACGGGTAGTCCTCGAGTTACAGCCATTTGTTTAGTGACCATTTTTGAAGTTACAATGGCACTGAAAAATGTGAATTACAGCTATTTTTCACACTTACAACCGTTGCAACTCATGTGGTCAGAATTCAGACGCTTGGCAACCGACTCATATTTGCAACGGTTGCAGTGTCCAGAGGTCATGTGATCCCCTTTTGTGACAGCAGTTCCAAGAAGGCTCCATGCCCATTTACACCACTCAGGTGACCCTGAGGACACAGATAAACCTCCAAGTGGCCTCAACGGCCCTCTAAAAGGATGCAAGTGACTAGCTGTCTGCAAGGAGTATAAATCCTTCCATTCCCCATCATCCAGTCAGAGCTGAAGAAGCTTCTTGGATGAGAAGCGAAATGTCTCCAAAGAAAAACCAGAAAGTCCAGTTGCCTCTTGGAAAAGCACTTTTGGGAGCTTGGCAAACGTTTGACCTAGCTCATCCTTTAGGGCCTTCTGATTCCACAACATTTATGATGGGATGGAGTCCAAATTTTATTGAGTGACAGAAGGCTGCTTTTCTAGAGCAGGGGTCTCCAAATCTGGAAACTTTGGGGGACTTCAACTCCCAGAATTCCCCAGCCAGCCTCCAAACATGGCAACTTTAAGATTTGGGGACTTCAACTCCCACAATTCCCCAGCCAGCCTCCAAACCAGGCCATTTTAAGACTTGTGGACTTCAACTCCCAGAATTCCCCAGCCAGCCTCCAAACATGGCAACTTTAAGACTTGGGGACTTCAACTCCTTTAGAAAGAAGGGGTTAGCCCAACCGGCCTCCAAACCAGGCCATTGTTTCTCTTTACTTTTATTTTCTTATATTAACCAGTTCATGCATTCACAACTATGTATACATTTATACTTATTATCTTGTAAACAATTGGCAAATCAAATAAATAAATAAATAAATAAATAAATTCCCCAGCCAGCCTCCAAACATGGCAACTTTAAGACTTGCGGACTTCAACTCCTAGACTGGCTGGGACAGCTGGTACTGGCTGAGGAATTTTGGGAGTTGAAGTCCACAAGTCTTAAAGTTACCAATTTTGGAGACCTCTGTTCTACAGCATTGCTATGTTCTTCTCTGGTTACTCACCAAAGAGGTCATCTTTGGCCAAAGCATAAAGGATCCGGGAGGCCCCAATGAGGTTGCTCATGGCGGCTGAGAGAGTCGAAAAGTAGACCCCGATGATGACAAAAGGGGGCCAGATGTTGATGTCCTTCAAAAAGCTGTAGTCCCGCTGGAGAAGAAACCTAGAGAAAGAAGAATGTTGGTAGAAGAACACTGCATGATGAAGTCACATAGGCAACACCTGACTATCATCATAATGTCCCGTAATCTTGAAGCAATATTTGAGGCATAACTCCCTGGTTTTGCAAAAACCAGGGCCATCAGTTCAAAGAAATTATCTTTGTGAAGATACTACAGGTAGTCCTCAGTTTATGACAAGGGTCTTCAAACTTGGCAAATTTAAGACTTGTGGACTTCAACTCCCAGAATTCCTCAGCTAACATGACTGGAGGAGGAATTCTGGGAGTTGGAAGTCCACAAGTCTTAAAGCTGTCAAGTTTGAAGACCACTGATTTATGACCATAACTGAGCCCAAAAATTCAGTTGCTAAGCGAGATGTTTGTTGTGGCTTTTGCCACATTTTTATGACCCTTCTGGCCACAGTTGTGAAATGAATGGCCGCAGTTCTTAAGTCAGTAACACAGTCATTAAATGAATCTGGCTTCCCCACTGACTTTGCTGGTCAAAAGGTCACAAAAGCAATAGCCATAAATATGGGTCAGTTGCCAAGTGAGTTTTGATCACGTGATCACGGGGACGTTGTGACGGTGACAAGCATGAAAAATTTCTATTTCATTTTTGAAATCGATTGTCAATTTCATCTTTGAAATCATGTCAATTTCATCTTTGAAATCGATTGTCAATTTCATCTTTGAAATCTTGTCAATTTCATCTTTGAAATCTTGTCAATTTCATCTTTGAAATCAATGGTCAATTTCATCTTTGAAACCAATTGTCAATTTCATTTTTGAAATCGATTTGTCAATTTCATTTTTAAAACTGATTGTCAATTTCATCTTTGAAATTCTTTTTTGACTGTCAATTTCATCTTTGAAATTTGAAACCAATTGTCCATTTCATTTTTAAAACCGATTGTCCATTTCATTTTTGAAATTGATTGTCCATTTTATTTTTGAAATTGACTCTTGTAGATGTCCTTTTGAAGTTGACTCTTATCAATTTCATTTTGAAGTTGACTCTTGTCAGTTTCTAAAACAATTTTTTAGCCTTTTTACTGGGACAGGTCAAGCGCAAAACGGCCACTAAATAAACGGTTGCAAGTTGAGGACTACCTGTACCCCGTTGAGTGTTTGCATTTAAAACTGGAGTGAGGCTTTGATTGTGTGGTTGTGACTGTCATTTTGACTTTTTTTTACTCCCTTGAAGCCGTTTTCATTCCAAAAGTTCTAAATGACACATAAAGTAAGACCATCGTAATGCAACGCAAGAAGAGAAGAAAACAGAAGGAACCACTACATCATCACATCAGGATTAAGAGACCCGGGCTTAGATGCAAAAGCCCACCTCAAGACCAGGTCATGGTATATAAATACACAAACACACACGGAGATGCACACATACACATACACACAGGCACTCCTAGTGTAACTATCTTGGTCCCAGTGATACACAGAACAGATATAATTTGAGAAAGAGTTCCCATTGGGAGGAAGTTTAACAAACAATAAAATAAGCAGCCTTAGGCGTGAAAGCTGGCTGGGTGACTTTGGGCCGATCACCAGGAGACTGTGAGTTATAGTTCTGCCTTACGCATGAAAGCTGGCTGGGTGACTTTGGGCCGATCCCCAGGAGACTGTGAGTTATAGTTCTGACTTAGGCGTGAAAGCTGGCTGGGTGATTTTGGGTTGATCACCAGGAGACTGGAGTTATAGTTCTGATTTAGGCATGAAAGCTGGCTGGGTGACTTTGGGCTGATCACCAGGAGACTGTGAGTTATAGTTCTGCCTTAGGCATGAAAGCTGGCTGGGTGACTTTCTGCCAATCACTTTCCCTTAGGCCAATCCATCTTACAGAGTTGTTGTGGGAAAAATATGAGAAGGAAGACGTATTAGGTATGTCCTCAATGAGTTACTTATAAAGTAATAAAAGGAGGCATAAAACATCTAATAAATAAGTAAACAGCAACTCAGCCCAGGTGGCGAGAAAACTGGGAAGAAACATTTCGTATCCTTCAAAGAGATCCCATCTTAATTCGCTCATTATAAAATGGGTCGCTATTTTTGCACTTTCCAATATTCTCTATTTATTCCCCCATTCCACCCTTAAAGAGACTTTATGTGGTCCTTGAGTTATAACCATCCACTTAGTGATTCTTCAAAGCTGCCACGGCATTGAAAAAGTGACTTAGGGACTCTTTTTCACACTTCCGACCATTGCACGTGATCAAAATTCAGATGCTTGACAACTGACTCGTGTTTATGACGTTTGCAGCATCCTGGGGCTATTTGATCCCCCTTTTGCGACCTCCTGACCAGTCAACGGGGAAGCCAAATTCCATTAATCATCACGTTATTAACCTAACTGCACTGGTTCACTTAACAACTGCGGCCAGAAAGGTCCTAAAATGGAGCAAAATTCACTTAACTATCATGCTCAGCAACAGAAATTAGGGTGTTCGATTGCGGTCGTAAATCAAGAACCACCTGTATCGAAGCCTTGCTTTCTGGCCTTATCCTCTTCCAGGGATTTTGGCCCTGTAGAAGAAGGTATCGCCACCAGCACACAGGCAACTAACTGCCTTTACACCTTCCCCCGTTGCAAAAAAAAAAAAAAAAATTCTGCTAAATCAATCACTGATCACTTCGTAATCACTTCTTCCATTTTAACGAGACAGCAGCTGATGGAAGCCCGGCACGTCGAAAAAAAACCAGACGGGCAAAACTCAATAAAGCCACTAAAAAGAGAAGATACCTTAACTTTCGCTTAACACATCAAACTATACAAATGGCTGGGATTTAATTGGATTTTAACAAGAGGCAGTGAGCAGGTGGGAGATAAATTTGCATGGGCTATCAAAGCTGCTGTCTTTTCAGCAATTAATACCTAATTAGCCTGAAAATTGATCACCTCGCGGAGTAGCACAGCGGATTGGATAGTTTGGGGCTTCAGGGGACCATTCTGGACATTTGGGGGACCAGATAGCAGCCTTCTGTTTTTGCTGAACAGGTGGATAGAAAGACTGCAGAGCTCCTGGTTGGAAACTACCATGAGCCTCGGAGGATATGTGATAGGTTCTGCAGCCTTTAGCTCACGGTCCAGGCTGGGAAGATCACCTTGGGGCTGCAGTCCTGCCGAAACGTGGGGTTTTCTCAACCCCAGCAGTTTATTCCAAGTGTGGTAAGACCATACTTTGAATACTGCATCCAGTTTTGGTGGCCATGCTGTAAAAAAGATGCTGAGCAGGGGTGGGATTCTACCGGTTCGCACCTATTTGCTAGAACCGGTTGTTAACATTCTAAGCAGTTCGGAGAACCGGTTGTTAGAAGAAATTACTGGCCTAATCCTGTAAGGAAGGCAGGAAGGAAACATTCTGGTGTCGCTTACAGAAACAGCCGCTCCGTTAACCCTTATGACATTCTTGGCAGGACTAGACTTCCTGTCTCATGAACTTCTCTGGAGTTTTTTCCCCCCTCCTTTGCTGGTACTTTGTGTGGAGTGACCATTCAATGTTACAATGGCACTGAAAAAAGTGACTTATGACCATTTTTCACACTTACGACTGTTGTAACATCCCCACAGTCATGATAGGCCAGGCGAGGAGATGCGTGCCTCAATGTGAGTGATATTGAGTTGGCCACGCCCAGCCAATAACATGACCACCAAGCCACATCCACCCAGTCACATGACCACCAAACCACACCCACCAATTAAGCCACGCCCACAGAACCAGTTGTTTAAAAAATTTGAATCCCACCCCTGAGGCTAAGGCTCTAGAAAGTGTGCAGAGAAGAGCAACAAAGACGATTAGGGGACTGGAGGATAAAACATATAAGGAACAGTTGCTGGGATTGGGTAGGTTTAGTTTAATGAAAAGAAGAACAAGGGGTGACATGATAGCACTGTTCCAATATCTGAGGGGCTGCCACAGAGAAGAGGGACGAAAGCTGTTCTCCAAAGCCCCCGAGGAAAGGACGAGAAGCAATGGATGGAAACTAACCAAGGAGAGGAGTAACCTGGAATTAAGGAGAAATTTCCTGACCGTTGATCAAAGTTGCTTCCAGAAGCTGTGGGTGCTCCATTGCTGGAGGTTTTTAAGAAGAGATTGGCCAACCATTTGTCTGAAATGGGAGAGGGTCTCCTGTCAGCCTGGGAAGCCATTTTATTACTCGGAAGCTTCGAGGCTGCCACATTTAGTGCCTGGGAATTTGGGAGGGGGAATTTCATGGTGAGGTAGAAGACTAGACACAACATTCTTTCTCGGGGAGTCAAGGACATGTTGCCCTGCACCTGGAGGGGAGTGACTTGGAGGAGGTCTCCAGTTGGGACGACAATTGGATGGAGCCAGGTGATGGACTGGTAGGTGCAGGGGATGGATCTTTGATTTCTCTTTTGGGAAGGGAAAACCCGGAACTCTCAGAATTCGGGGTTTTCCCAGATGTGCTAATATGACAACTCAAATAAAATGGAACTTTTAGGAAATGCTTGTCTCGGAGTTTATTGGTTCGGAGTTGGTTATGCTGATATATCCTGCTTGAGCAGGAGGCTGGACTAGAAGACCTCCAAGGTCCCTTCCAACTGTTATTCTGCTAATTTGAAGAGGTGTGGCCTACAACTCCCCAGCCCCCAGGGAACCACCAAGGAGGAACCTACACCCAGCAAAACTGGCAAGGCAAGTTATTCTATATAAACAGGAGCAAACCCCACATTTTCTCACACTGATGCTATTGCCTAGTTGGGTCATGAAACGTCTTGCAAACAACGAGTGAGCTCAGAGAGAGCCAAGAACACCACGGTTCAACCCTGAGCTATGTATATTCTCTTCTACAGTTGTCCTTGACTTAAAACCATTTGTTTAGTGACTGAAGTTACAATGGCACTGAAAAAAGTGACTTGCGCTTATGACCATTTCGATATCTCCATGGTCACATGATCAAAATTCAGGCCCTTGACAACCGCCATGTATGTATAACAGAGGCATCATCTCGGGGATCATGTGACTCCCAATTGCAACTTTCTCAGACAGCTTCCAACAAGCAAAGTCATTGGGGAAACTGGATTCACTTAACAACGATGTAATTCACTTAACAACTATAGTGATGTGCTTAATCACCATGGCAAATAGGTGGTAATGGCTGGCTGGGGAATTTTAGGAGTAGAGTGGTCCACATGCTTTTGAATTGCCGGCATGCTAACTGGGGAATTCTGGGAACTGAAGTCCACACATCTTCAACAATTTCCAAGGTTGAGAAACACTGCAAGAAACTTTGAAGCATACCTGATCTTTGAAATCAGCTCATGCTGTTGTGAGGCTGGGTGGAAAAAAGAGGAACAAAGGGGCAGCCGAGGGGCTTATTAAGCATTTCAGAGTGGAGGAGGGAGAAATGGCCGAGGGACGGGAGGGGGGGGAGGGTTGCACAGCATGTCAGGCACGGGGTTTGCGAGCAGTCCTGTCCCCTGTCATTATGAGCAATGGCTGTGCATTAAGGTATTAGAACATGACAGCTATAATTCTAACCAATTCCTGCTGGCTGGCCCCGGCCTCGCACGATTTATAGCAGCACTTTGCAGAGCAGAAAATTAACAAGCCATGCGCTGTTCTGAGAACAAGGCAGGCAAGCGTGTGCTCTCCCCCATGCCCCCCACCCAGGCATGTATACACACACACACACACACACACACACACACACACACACACACACGGAGGGAGGGAGGGAGGGAGAGAGAGAGAGAGAAAGAGAGAGAGGCACATTTTATCCAAAGTCTGATTTGTAGAACGGCTTGCACAAAGCCATCCTCTTTTATCCAAATCCTGTTTTTTTTTTGCAAAACTCCCCTGGATTGGAGGTGTGGGAAACCCTCTCTTTTTAAGGCCCCCTCCCTTCCATGGGATACTGCCCCAAGGAAAGGCCAGGCCTGCATCTTTCTGGTTGTCCGGGACATGCAAATGTATTGGAAATGTGTGTGTGTGTGCGCGCGTGCGTGTGTGTGGAATAGAACAGAGCTGGAAGGGTCCTTGGAGATCTTCTAGTCCAACCCCCTGCTCAAGCAGGAGATCGTCCTGGAACGGAAGGATTTATACTCTTTGCAGAAAAGCTGGTCGTTTGCATCCTTTTAGAAAGTCGTTGAGGCCACTGGGAGGTTTATCTGTGTCTTCAGGGTCACCCAGGCGGTGCAAATGGGTGTGGAGCCTTCTTGGAACTGTTGAAAGCGCAGGTGGTATTCAGCAGGTTCTGACCATTTCTGGAGAACTGCTAGCGGAAATTTTGAGTCGTTCAGAGAACCGCCAAATACCACCCCGACTGGAGATTTTGTAGTATCCTTCCTCTGCCACGCCCACAGAACTGGTAGTCAAAAAAATTTGAATCCGACAGTGTTGTAGCCCAGAGACAGTCAGATATATAGGCAATGTACAGATCTGCACAGGGCTCACTGCATTGTAAGCAACATAGTATAAGTAGTACAATGCAGTGAGCCCTGTGCAGATCTGTCCATTGGGGAAACTAAACAGCTACTTCACAAACGCCTGGCCCAACCTAGGAGAACAAACCCCTCAGGACTAGATTCAGTAGTCCATCTCCATTTAAGAAACAAAGGCCGCTCTTTTGAAGACGGCCAAGTCCACATTTTGGACCGAGAGGTTTGAAAGAGGGGGTCCAAGAGGCCATCTATGTCAAAATTGAACAGCCCTCTCAGCGGAGTGGGAGGGATACAACACCGTCTATCTCCAGTCTACAATACTTTTAGCAGTTCCAAGACGGCTCTACTCCCATTTGTACCACTCAGGTAACCCTGAGGATACAGATCAACCTCCAAGTGGTCTCAATGACCTTCTGAAAGGATGCAAATGACCAGCTGTCTGCAAGGAATATAAATCCTTCCATTCCTCACTATCCAAGTCAGAACTGAAGAAGCTTCTTGGATGAGAAGCGAAACGTCTTCAAAACAAAAATGAAGAAAGTCCAGTTGCCTCCTGGAAACAGACAACCATGGCCTGGATGACTGAGGATTTCCATAGACATGTTGCGAACCACAACTGTGTATTCTGGCTCACTGCACAACACTTCGCTGTTCCAGCTACTAAATTTATGTATCTTAACACAACAGTTTGAGTTGTGTTAAGGTATTTGTTAAAGGGTTTCTTGCACATCAATGGATCTATACAGGTAATCCTTGACTAGTCTTGGTCAAGGTTAATGGTCAGGGGAAATTGCGCAGCAATTGTCCAAACGAAGTCAGAGATACTGACCCAAACTTGTAGTTTTGTACAAATAAATACATTTAGCAACTATATTTACAGCAGACAAGATAGGAAACCATCATGAGGTAAATCACAAACACAGAAGAAAAAAGGCGGGAAAAAAGGGAAACTCCCCCTCCACACCCACAGCAACCAATCACAGCGCAGATTGCCTCACGCGGGAGCCAGCCCTCTCCAATCAATCAATCACAACTGTCTGTTCTGGTTCACTTGCATAATCTTTCACTATTCCAGCTACTAAATTTAAGTAAAATTTAAATATCTTAACAGATTTCGACTCCCAGAACACCCCAGCCAGCATGCGGCATTCTTGGAGTTGAAGTCCATAGGTCTTAAAATGGGAGCGTTTGGGAAATGCTGATCTAAGACCAGAAAACTCCCTCGCCGAACTTCTGAATTTCAGAGTCAATTCCAACACTGGAAAACTTCTGAACTCGGCTGGTAAAAGGCAGGCGGATTAGAACTGGATTATTCATTTGTGCGAGTCAATTGAAGGATGCAGCGTGGGGCATTTTATACCTAGAGATCCTGATTTGATGGAACTCAGGCTAAGCAATTGGATTTCCAAATGAAACAAGAGTGGCTGCTTTAAGACCAAAAGGGAATGGAGGCAACCGAGGTGGATAAGAGGAAAATGAGCAGCATGGGGCAGGGATCAATTTCAGGCAGCGGAATGGAGGGTTCTATCTTTTGATCTGGAAAAAGGAAGGAAGGAAGGAAGGGAAGGAAGGAGGGAGGAGGGAGGAAGGGAAGGAAGGAAGGAAGGAAGGAAGGAAGGAAGGAAGGAAGGAAGGAAGGAAGGAAGGAAGGAAGAAAAGAAGGAAGAAAGAAAGAAAGAAAGAAAGAAAGAAAGAAAGAAAGAAAGAAAGAAAGAAAGAAAGAAAGAAAGAAAGAAAGAGGAGGAGGAAGGAAGGAAAAGGTGGGTGAGTGAAGAAGGAAGGAAGAAAAAAGAAAGAAAAGGCAAGAAGGAAAGAAAAAAGACAGACAGACAGAAAGAAAGAAGGAGGGAAAGAAAGAGGGAAAGAAAGAGGGAGGGAGGGGAAAAAGAAGGAAGGAAAGAAGGAAGGAAGGTGGAGTGAGTGTGAAGGAAGGAAGGAAAGAAGGAAAGAAAGAAAAGAAAGAAAAAAGGTGAGTGAGTGTGAAGGAAGGAAAGAAGAAAAGAAAGGAGGGAAAGAGGAAGGAAAGAAGAAGAAGGAGGGAGGGAGGAAGGAAGGAAAAAGGAAGGAGGAGTGGAAGGAAGGAAGAAAAAGAAAGAAAAGGAAAGAAAGACAGGAGGGAGAGAGGAGGAGGAAAAAGGAGGCAAGAAGGAAGGAAGGAAGAGAAAGAAAGAAAGAAAGAAAGGGGGGAGAGGGAGGAAGGAAGGAAAAGGGGACAAGAAAAAAGAAGGATGGAGGGAGGAAGGAAGGAAAGAAAAAGGGGGAAGGATGGAGGGAGGAAGGAAGGAAAGAAAAAGGGGGAAGGAAGCAAGCAAGCAAGGAAAAGTGAGGGAAGGAAGGAAGGTTTTTCAACCTCAGCAACTTTTAAGAAGCATGAAAGCGCATGCTGGCTGGGGAATTCTGGGAGTTGAAGTCCGCGCCACTTCAAAATTGCTGAGCTTGAGAAACCTTGATCAGAGGATTTCTTCCTCACATAGGATTGCTGTAGAATAGGTGCGCCACCTGGTGGGCAGCCCACCACCTACCTACCTGTCACAGGTGCAGCTCAGGAGAACCGCCAACAAATTGTACACGATGTATGTGAACATCACGGCCATGATGGTGCCCCGAGGAATGGAATAGCTGGGCCGCTTGAGATCGCCTGGAACGAGACGAGACGTTGCTCAAGGAGCATCCCAGTGGAAAGGAGGGGCCCTCCTGCTTTGACCTTCCCTATCACCCATCCTCCCCTCCCAGCCGGGGAGATTCCCACGCACCTGACATGTTTGACCCAGCCATGATTCCTGTGCAACCGTTAAACATGACGGCAAAGACAGTGCTGAAGCTCATCAGCCGGCCAGTTGTGTAATCGACACTGTAGTCCGCTGCAAAAAGAGAATTGTCAGCATGCTGGATTGCCGCAACAAGGATGACAAAAAAAAAAAGCAGGGCGGGGTCCCTAAACACCATTCTTCTTCATTTAATGACCGAGGAGCTGTTCCGTCAGATGTAGATGCCACTCCGTGACGTGGCACTGGGGGTTCAAACCGCCAAACCACCAACCTCCCCCCCCCCACAGAAGGATGCCTTGTGGCTCAATAATTGTCACTCCAAATTCAACTTTGCACACTTGGTCACACGTATACAGGTAGTCCTCGGCTTATGACCACCACTGAGCACAACATTTCTGTTGCTATTTTGGGGGGCGTTTTGGGGCATTTTGGGCCTGTTTTTTTGGCTTCCAAAGGCTGCAGAGGCTTCCCTCGAGCCCCCAGGAGGACGAAAACGGCCTCCCCTGGGCTCCAGAGACTCCAGAGGTATTTCCGGAAGGCCCGTTTTTTGGCCTCCCGAGGCTGCAGAGGCTTCCCTCGAGCCTCTGGGAGGGCGAAAACGACCTCAAATGAGCCGAAAATCAGCTGGGAGGTGCGCACATGCACAGTGCAGGTAAGTTTGGTTGGGACTCGTGTGCCCGCACAAAGGGCTCTGCATGCCACCTGTGGCAGGCGTGTCATAGGTTCGCCATCACAGCCCTAGCACATCCATGCTAGTCGCTTCCAGCTTTAGGGGGCAGTGCTCATCTCCGTCACAAAGCTGAAGAGCCAGCGCTGTCCGAAGACGTCTCGGTGATACTGTGGCCGGCATGACTAAATGCCGAACGTTGTTCCCTTACCACCAAAGTGGTCCCTATTTTTCTATTTGCCTCTTTTTTACATGCTTTCAAACTGCTAGGTTGGCAAAGCTGGGACCAGTAACGGGAGCTCACTCCGTTATGCGGCGCTAGGGATTCGAACTGCCGAACTGCCGACCTTTCTGATCGGCAAGCTCAGCGTCTTAGCCACTGAGCCACCACACCCATTTCCCAAGATAGACCAGCCCTATTCTTTAGGCAGCAAAAAGCCTTAGGGTTAGTTCACTTCACAGCTGCTAGGGGCTTCCCACTGCCACCATCAGGCTTAAAAACAAGCCATCTTTCCTAAAGAAATATGGTTTTTCTCCCCTACAAAACATGGTCAGCCAAGTGGCATCCAAGCCACCCTTCCCAAGAGTTGATCATCTCAGGCCAAAATCCCCATTAAAAATCATCATTTTAAAAATGATTGAAGTATCAGAATTTTGCCAGTCCTTTTCGGTCTATGGAGATTCTCAGTCATCCAAGGTCATGGTTGTCCCAAATGTGCTTTTTCAGGAAGCAACTGGACTTTTTCCGTGTTTTTTTTTTCTTTGAAGACGTTTCGCTTCTCATCCAAGAAGCTTCTTCAGCTCTGACTGGAGAAACTTCTCTTTCCCACCATCCGGTCAGAGCTGAAGAAGCTTCTTGGATGAGAAGCAAAATGTCTTTAAAGAAAAAAACAAGGAAGTCCAGTTGCCTCCTGGAAAAAAAAGCACCTTTGGGACACAAGGCAACCTCTAATCTGGTATACGTTGCCCTCAATGTATGACCACAATTGAGCCCAAAAGAGCTGCCCCTGAGACAGTTCTCAAGTGAATTTTGCCCCATTTAACAACCTTTCTTGCCACGAATATAACAGATAATAGATAATCAGAGTTGGAAGGGACCTTAGGTCATCTAGTCCAACCCCCCATCCAAGCAGGAGACCATATACCAGTGGTGGCTAACCTTTTTGGGGTCCTGTGCCAAAAATTGTGCACGCGCTTGCACGGTCGCGCTTGGACGCTCGTGCTTGTGTGCCAGTACCCAGAAGGCAATGCGCGCCCCCACACGCCCGCTACACATTCACGTACAATCACCCACTCACCCCGCTGCCCCCTTACCTGCACTGCGCCTCACAGCTGATTTTCGGCCAGTTTGAGGCCTTTTTCGGCCTCCCAAAGGTTTGAGGAAGGCTTCTGCAGGCTTCTGCAAGCTTTGCAGGACGAAAACTAGCCCCGTTTTGTCACTTCCTGTTTTTCCGAAAATACCGGAAGTGACAAAACGGGGCTAGTTTTCGACCTGCAAAGCCTGCAGAAGCCTTCCTCAAGCCTTTGGGAGGCCAAAAAAGGCCTCAAACCCGGCCGAAAATCAGCTGTGAGGCGCACACATGTGCAGTGAGGTAAGTTTGCCTGCAGCTCGCATGCTGGCACAAATGGCTCTGCGTGCCACCTGTGGCACGCGTGCCATAGGTTCGCCATCACCGCCCTACACCATTTCTGACAAATGACAGTCCAATCTCTTCTTGAAAGCTTCCAGTGATGAAGCTCCCACAACTTCTGAGGGCAACTTCAGTTCCATTGGTTGACTGTTCTCACTGTCAGAAAGTTTTTCCTTATTTCCAAATTGAATCTCTCCTTGTTCAGTTTCCATCCATTATTCCTTGTCTGGTCTTCAGGTGCTTTAGAAAATAGCCTGACCCCCTTCCTCCTCTCTGGGGCAGCCCCTCAACTATTGGAAGATGCTCTCCTGTCTCCCCTGGTCCTTCTCTTCCCTAGACTAGCCAGGCCCAGTTCCTATACTCTAACCATTCATTATATGTTTTAGCCTCCAGTCCCCTAATCCTCCTGGTTGCTCTTCTCTGCACTCTTTCTAGAGTCTCAACATCTTTTTTTATAATGTGGTGACCAAAACTGGATGCAGTACTCTAGGTGTGATCTTATATTAAGTGAATCATTGCAGTTGTTAAGTTAGTAACATCGTCATTAAGTGAATAAGGCTTCCCCATTGACTTTGCTTGTCGGAAGTTGACAAGACACAATCATGTCACCCCCGGGACAATGCAACCGTCATAAAGATGAACCAATGCCAAGGGCTGGATTTTGATCATGTGACCATGGGGATGATGCAACGGTCATAAGTATGAAAATGGTCATAAGCCACTTTTTTCAGTGCCACCATAACTTTCAATGGCCACTAAACGAATGGTTGTATGCAGGGGTGGGATTCTACTGTTTCAGAACCATCCGGGCGAACTGGGTGTTAAATTTGAATCTGATTTGCCGAACCGGTATTTGAACGAGCCGGTTGGCCCTTCCCACTCTGCCACGCCCCTCCCAGGAATCTCCACGTGGCCCACTTTCAATGCAAGTAAGTGCAGGGTCTGTGCGGAGGCTCTGGGAGGGGGAAAAACGGGCCTTCCGGAAGTACCAGAAGTCCGGAAACAGGACTGTTTCCGGCTTCCGGAGGGCCTCCAGAGCTTGGGGGAGGGCGTTTTCACCCTCCCAGAGCCCAGAGGGAAGCCTCCGGAGTCTGGGGAAGGCGAAAAACGGCCCTCCTGGAAGTTCCAGTAGGCCACACCCACCATGGCCACGCCCACCCAGCAAACCAGCAGCAAACTGGTTGCTGGGATTTTTGAATCCCACCCCTGGTTATATGGCTGTACAGGTAGTCCTTGACTTATAACCATTTGTTTAGTGACCGTTGCACAGCCCTGCCTTCAAGCCAGGGCCAAGGGATGCAGAAGAGCACCCCCCCCAACTCACCATGCAGATTATCCAGGAGGGTGCTGAGTTTGAATCCCGTGAAGGATGCATTGGCGAGTTCGGTGCGGTTGCCATCCGTGGTCGCGGGAAGCCCCACGACCCTGACGCCCACGATAAAGAAGCTGATGCAGACAGTGCCCAGCACCACCATGACGATGAGGAAGATGAGGAAGGTGGCCTTAGCGTAGATGCCGGCACCCACAAGGCAGACGAGAAGGCACAGGAACAGAAGGACCGTGGCATACAAGAGATCAAACCAGTAGCCGCGGGGCAGGACCTGTGTGGCTGTTCCAATAGTCCCCTCTGCGTACAGGCAAAAATTGTGTTAATAGAATAGAATTGGAAGGGACCTTGGAGATCTTCTAGTCCAGCCCCTGCTCAAGCAAGATACCATATACCAGTGACGGCAAACCTTTTTGTTGTGGTGTGCTGGCACCCACAATGCAATGTGGCCCGCCCCCTGCGGCATGCATGCGCCACACCCTGCCTCGCTCCCTTACCTGCACTGTGCATGCGTGCGCCTCCCAGCTAATTTTTGGCCCATTTGAGGCCTTTTTCACCTTCCTGGAGGCTCAAGGGAAGACTCTGCAGCCTTGGGAAGCTGAAAAACGGGCCTATCAGAGGTGCCTGTTTTCAGCCTCTGGAGGGCCTTTGGAGCCCGGATGAGGCCGAGCCTTAGGATGAAAACAAGCCCATTTCGACACTTCTGGTATTTCCGGAAGGCCCATTTTTCGGCCTCCCGTGCCTGCAGAGGCTTCCCTTGAGCCTCTGGGAAGGCAAACAAGGCCTCAAACGGGCCGAAAATTAGCTAGGAGGCACACGCATGTGCAGTGCAGGCCATTTTCGCTGGGGCTCACGTGCTCGCAGAAATGGCTCTGCGTGCGACCTGTGGCACGTGTGCCATAGGTTCACCATCATGGCCCTATACAATTTCAGACAAGCGGCTGTCCACTCTCTTCTTAAAAACTTCCAGTCAGGAAGCACCCACAATTTCTCAAGGAAAGCTTATCCCATCCATCCACCCTTCTGTCTTGTCATGTATCTTATTTATCTATCACAAAATCATAGAATCACAGGGTTGCAAAGGACCTTGGAAGTCTATCCCCGTCAATCAGGAGATCCCCCTACACCATTTCAGATAAGTGGCTGTCTCTTCTTAAAAACCTCCAGTGATGGAGCAACCACAACTTTGACAGGCAAGCAGTTCCTCTGATTAATTGTCCTCAGCGTTAGGAAGTTCCTCCTTAATTCCATGTTGCTTCTCTCCTTGAATTAGTTTCCATCTGTTGCTTCTTGTCTTGCCTTCTGGTGCTTTGGGGAATAAGTTGAGCCCTCTCTTCTTTGGGGCAGCCCCTCAAACGCTGGAATATACTATCATGTATCCCCTAGTCCTTCTTTTCTCTAGACTAGCCAAAAACCCAAATCCTGCAACTGTTTTTCATATGTTTTAGTCTCCAGGCCTTTAATCGTCTTAGTTGCTCTTCTCTGTTAGATTTCACAAAGGCACACACAGTCACTGTTGCCTCCTTCACTGGCTCTCACAAAAATCCAAAATTCCCTTGAAGGACTCAGAAGCAAACAGAGCAGTGTTTTTCACAGTTGGTCACTTTAAGAAGGGTGGACTTCAACTCCCAGAATTCCCCAGCCAGCAAGGGTTAACAGACTCTTCAAAAGCCTGTCCAAGTTTATAGCTGTCTCATTTTATACTAAAGGAAATGAAGATGGAGTTACTTTGAGTTTCACCTTCTTGCTTCTTGCTGTCCCTGGACCAATGGGTCTGGCAGTCTGTCTTAGAAACTCAGATTTGACAGATAATCAGAGTTGGAAGGGACCTTGTAGGTCATCTAGTCCAACCCCCTGCCCAAGCAGGAGACCCTACACCATTTCTGACAAATGGCAGTCCAATCTCTTCTTGAAAGTCTCAAGTGATGGTGCTCCCACAACTTCCGAGGGCAACTTCTGTTCCATCGGTTGATTGTTCTCACTGTCAGAAAGTTTCTCCTTATTTCCAGGTTAACTCTATCATGGCTGGCTGAGGAATTCTGGGAATTAAAGTCCACACCCCTTAAAGCAGTCTATTTTAAAAAACACTAAAAGCTTAAGCATCATAGACGTATGATCCTTAAGCGGGCATAGAAACCATGTAGAAATACATGGAGCATCTTCTAATGCCCTGTGTACCATCCTGTTTTGGGTGGATTGAAAGACACAAATTTGCACAGACTTGGGGTGGAGGGAAAGATTATCCAATCTTGTTTTAAATATGTACTTGGACAAAAAAAAGGCCAGGCATTGGCAGAGGCAGATCATCGGATGAAAAAGAACTGATAAGTTGCATATCTTTTACCCTTCTGCATTCTTCGTTCACTATCCTTCTTGTGTTCCCCTTACACTTATCCCCCCCCCCCAACACACATACAGACACACGCACAGACACAGAAACATGGAAAGAAAAACTAATTATTGATGTTGAAGCCTGCTCCCCATGTTGGCCAGTTTAAATTAACCTGTACCTTATTACAGCTTACAAAGAGGCTCAAAAGAGATTTATTTACCGTACCTAAATCCTGGAATATTATTCAACCTCCTTTACTGCAAACCCCTGCTTGTATCTGATAGCTTTTCACGCTGGAAGCAGCCTGGAGCCACTCGGGCAGCAGGCTGCATGTAAATTACTAAGGAAAATAAAAAATTAAACACCCATGCAAGGGACTTTCCCCTGCTCCCACCCTAGAGATCCAGCTAATTTCCCATTATCCATTTGCAAATAACATCTCCTTGACTTTGCACATTGGATGGAAGTCCCACCATATGCTGGCAATTCCCCAGACCATGTTTTATAGGAAAAAGTATCCCAGACTTGCCAAAAAGAAAAGGCAGCCTGGCATTCTCAATTCTGCAATCTTATCCCCTTTCTTTATTTTGAGGCCTCTATTCAAAGATATATATATATATTTTGAAGTGCTATTAAAACACATTTGCCAATGAACGCAGAGCATGTAAAGAAAACTGTAACTCTAATGGCCTAGGGCTGTCAGAATAACACAGTTGGAAGGGACCTTGGAGGTCTTCTAGTCCAACCCCTGCTCAAGGACAAGGTAAAAAGGAGACTCTTTAGAATTTACTCCACTTAGCCAATTTTATGTGGTAATGTTCACATCTGTTTGAAGGCCATTGAGCCAGCGATATCCGAAAACATTTCCGCGATGAGGTGACGTCACAGAGCTCTGTTACCTTCTCACCAAAGTGGTACCTATTTATCTTCTCGCATTTGCATGCTTCTGAATTGCTAGGTTGGCAGAAGCTGGAGCGAAGATGGGAACTCATCCCTTTGCTTGGGACTCAGGTCTCGAACATGGGCTGCTGGCTTTTAAGCTGACAAGCCCAGCGTCTTAACCAGTGAGCCACCAGAATGCCCCCAAGGAGAAGATCCTACACTATTTTGGAAAAATAGTTGTTTTGGTTTCTTAAAAACCTCCAGTATTAGAGCACCCACAACTTCTAGAGGCAAGTCGTTCCACCAATAAATTGTACTGACTATCAGGAAATTTTTCCTTAGTTCTAGGTTGCTTCTCTCCTTACGAGTTTCCAGCCATTGCTTCTTGCCATGGTTTGGAGGGGCTGCCACCAAGAGGGTTGAGCCCCTCTTGGTGGCAGCCCCTCCAATATTGGAAGATTGCTATCATGTCATCCTTAGTCCTTCTCTTCATTAGACTAGAAGGTCTCCAAACTTCTCAACTTTTAAGACTTGTGGACTCGAACACCCAGAATTCCTCAGCCAGCCTTTTAAGACTTTGTGGGCTTCAAATCCCAGAATTTTGGGAGTTGAAGTCCACAAGTCTTAAAGTTGACAAGCTTGGAGACCCCTTGGTCTAGACATACCCACTAGTCCTGCCTTTTTCTTTCAATGTTCTTACAAATCTCTCGATTCTGGGAATTTGGAGGGGAGCCATCCATGTTCATTTGTGATGGCCCACCATTTGAGGTAGTCTGATGGCACCTTTTCAAGGAACAAATTGGATGAAAAGGCAGAAGTTCTCATAAGTTTCACAGGGTTGTTTCTGCTTTAAACGTGTCTGATGAAAATGATTAGGGGGCAGGAGGCTAAAACATATGAAGAACGGTTGCTGGAACTAGGTATGTCTAGTCTAGTCTAATGAAAAGAAGGACTAGGGGAGACATGATAGCAGTCTTCCAATATCTCAGGGGCTGCCACAAAGAAGAGGGGGTCAAGCTATTCTCCAAAGCACCAGAAGGCAGGACAAGAAGCAATGGGTGGAAACTAATCGAGGAGAGAAGCAACTTAGAACTAAGGAGAAATTTCCTGACAGTTAGAACAATTAACCAATGGAACAACTTGCCTCCAGAAGTTGTGAATGCTCCAACACTGGAAGTTTTTTAAAAAGATGTTGGATAACCATTTGTCTGAAGTGGTGTAGGGTTTCCTGCCTAGGCAGGGGGTTGGACTAGAAGACCTCCAAGGTCCCTTCCAACTCTGTTATTCTATTCTACTCTAAAATGGCCGGAGCCGCTGAAAACTCAAGACCTTTTCATCAAATGTGTTCATCAGGAAACACGTAAAGGGCTGCCTCAGCTGAGCCTTTCTCACCTGCCGGGCTGCCAAAGTCATCCACCACGGCCTCCACCAGGCCCAAGATGTAGAGGGCACTGCCACAAACATTGGCAAAGAAGAACATGAGGCCGATGCTTCCACCGAATTCGGGGCCCAACGCCCGGCTGATCATGTCTGTGCCAAGCGGGTCAAGGACCAAAGAATGTTGCTACCTTGGGGAGACCAGGAAAGGGAGAATTGGGGTGCCCCATCCCTGTCAGATCAGAATTCCAACCTTTGTCTATGCAGATTCTCAGTCATCTGGTTTGACGAACGGGTTGTTGAACCGACCGGCTGGCCCTGCCCACCCCACCCTCCTCCCCTCCCAGGAGTCTCCACGCGGTCCATTTTTGATGCAGGTAAGTAAGTGCAGGATCCACGTGGAGGCTCTGGGAGGGTGAAAAACGGGCCTTCCGGAAGTTGCTAAACGGGCCTGTTTCCGGCTTCCGGAGGGCCTCCAAAGCCTGGGGGAGGCCATTTTCACCCTCCCAGAGGCCTGAGGGAAGCCTCCGGAGTCCGGGGAGGACAAAAACGGCCCGCTCAGAACTTCCAGTCGGCCACGCCCCCACGCCCCCAAAGCAACTGGGCAGTGAACCGGTTGCTGGGATTTTCAAATCCCACCCTGGATCTAAGGCCTTGAGTTTGACACCCCTGCCCTAAATCGATTTTTCTCAATTTCAGGATCTGGCAGCCCCTGTGCTGGAGGTGCTGAGATTGGGAGAGGCTGGTCTCTCAAGGAGTGAGTGGTTTCGAACAGTTTTGGGGGCTTTGCGCAGAAAGGATACAGTAGGCCCCCCCGGCATCCAGAGCCCCGTTGGTGGAGATCGCGCACACCGACAAGACTGTCATTCCGATGATGAAATAGGCCACCAGAAACATCACCAGCGATTGGTACAATCCTGCCTGACCCACCACGAAACCTGCAGAAGAAGAAAGAAAGAATTTAAGAAAATAGCACCTCGTTTTTAATCTCAACTTTGCTTCCCCTTTCTCTTCAGTTTCCCCAATTTCTCCTAGCGGTCCTTCTTGACTTTATGACCTCAATTGAGCCCCCAATTTCTTTCTTTTTTTTTTAATTAATTTTTTATTGAATTTTACACAGTTAAAAACAACCTAAATACAAAAACAACACAACAACAAAACAACACAAATACAATCTTTGCAGCGTTGTGACATTGACTTTCCTAGTTTCTACTAAATATGTACATACATACATACATACATTCACATTTATTTATTTATTTATTGTTCCTACTGTCCTACTATCCAACCAGCTATACCATTTTTTCCAGACTGCATAATATTCCCCCCAATTTTTAAGTGAGACGGTTGTTGAGTGAGTTTCGCCCCATTTTACAACCTTTCTTCACGCACAATTGTTAGGCGAATCACTGCAGTTAAGCTTACAACACGGTTGTAAAGCGAAACTGGCTTCCCTGTTGACTCTGCTTGTCGGAAGGTCGCAAAAGGGGATCACGTGACACCCCTCCCGCCCCAGAAGCTGCAGCCATCATAAATATGAATCAGTGGTCAAGCACCCAAATTCTGATCAAGTGGCCATGGGAGATACTGCACAGGGGTTCAAAACTATCAACAACTGGGTCTTTGCCCGGGTGCTGGATGGCCATAGCGGACATGGCCTAGTTGGCCTCCTGTCCCACGGCAGGGGTGTTTTGCTCCTCCCGGGCTCCGAGGCTTTCCCCGAGCCTCTGGGAGGGCAAAATCAGCTTCCCTGGGCTCCAGAGGCCTTCCGGAGGCTGGAAACAGGCCCATTTCTGGCCTTCTGGAACTTCCAGGAGGCCTCTTTTTTGCCCTCTCCAGGCTCCGGAGGCTTTCCTCGAGCCTCCGGGAGGGCCAAAATGGTCTGCACTTACCTGGAATCCAAACGGGCCCCGTGAGGACTCGTGGGAGGGGTGGGATGGGCGGGGCCAGCCCGGTGTGGGATTTGCCAGTTTGCCAAACCGGTCATAAAACTAGTTACGGGTTCTCCCAAACTGGGGTGAACCGGTTGTCAGGTTTCCAAGTGATGAAATCCATTTAAAAAGATAAGAGCAAAGTCCATCTTCCAAGACAATTTCTTTTATTTAGGAAAGCATCAAATTGGCAAAGTCTGTTGTGATTCCAGATCTGACACAACCCGGAATTACACCCCATAATATTGGAAGTTAGAAACAACCCGCAAAAGTCACATTCCCCAATAGAAGTAAATCAATGTTTCCTGGTGTCATCAATCTCCACCTCCAGGTCTCAGCAGGGTCAGCTTTCGTTCCCACGGGAAGAAGAACTACCTAGCCTAAACAACTCTCTCTATCTCCACTCCTCCCACCTTAGGAATGTGGCAAGCTCGAAACCCTTCCCCCCCATAACCAACAAAGAGAAAGAAAGAAAAGGAATATATAATAAGGCTAAATAAAATGGCTACGCATATGTCAATTTTGGGCTGGACACCGCTAGCAGCCCCACCCCTGATCCTGCAACAGTTGTAAGTGTGAGAATCGGTAAAAACTCCCTTTTTTTCAGTACCGTTGTAACCTTGAACGGTCACTAAACAAACTGTTGTAAGTCAAGGACTACCTGCAGAATATTGCCGAACACTGGCATCACCCCACCTTCCAAATTAGGCAAGTAGAAAATGAGTGGCTTTTTAATCACCAACCCCCCACTTTACGGTTATTTTCTGTCTGGAAAAGCCTCTTTTTAGAATTCCTCATCTTTTTTTTCTTTTTTTTTTGAAAGAAGTGAGATTCTTTTTAAATTTCCCTTAATGTTTCGGTATCTATTTTTTATTCCTATGATAAAAGTTTAACTTCCTGTTGATGGGTTTTACAGCTCAAGGCAGCCGTTTATTGGACTTTTATAGCCTGATTTGCAGGACCCTCCAAAGCGGCTCCGATGAATGAGGAGCCGAGATTTTTTTAATTATAAATTACCAAGAAGTGAAAAGGAGACAGAATGGCTGGCAGAAAATTTATGCGAGAAATTCGACTTTGGAGACCTGCTAAGCTAGAGATCATAGAGAAGGTCAACTCTTTGCAAGTTTTCACAGGAACGGATATAAGTTAGTCCTCGACGTATGGCCCCAATTGAGCCAAAAAAATTTCCGTCGCTAAGCAAGACAGTTGTTAAGTGACTTGTGCCCCATTTGGCGATACTTTCTTGCCACGTTGTTAAGTGAATCACTGCAGTTTTTTTAAAGTTAGTAACATGGTAGTTAAAGCTTCCCCACTGCATTTGCTTATCAGAGGGTCACAATATGTGATCGCGTGATCCCGCAACCGTCATAAAGATGAGTCAACTGTCAAAGATCTGAGTTTTGATTCGTCAGTGGAACAGAAGTTGCCTCGAGAAGTTTTTGGGTGCACCGGAAGTTTTCAAGAAGAGAGGGGATAACCATTTGTCTGGAATGGTAGATAGGGTTTCCTGCCTGAGCAGGAGGTTGAACTGGAACAGGGGTCGCCAACCTTTTGGACCTCGGGGACCACCAAACTCATCATTTGAAATCCCGCGGACCACTAATATGAATTTTGACTGACGGCGGCTTGCTGACGTTGGTGGGAAAGTTGGTCCCATATTCCAGAGTTGCAGTAAGTTACAGGACTGGCCCTTTGTACATTCTGCAGACTTTTCTTGGGATTTTCTCAGGGTCTCCGCTGCTTCTGTAGAGACCCTGTGAAAATCCCCCAAAAAGTCTGCAGGAAAATTCCCCACCCTGTTTTCCTACCAATCGATCATTCTTTATTTGGGATCGCAAGATATTGTATCCAACTCCGTTCTCAGGGAGGGAGGGAGGGAGAGAGAGAGAAAGACTTTTGGCTTCATGCAAGGAAAGCAGCAGAAGTCTTTCTTTCTCTCCCTCAAACTCCGCCAGAAAGGAGTCTTCGCCAGCGCAGCCTCTTGGAGCAGGAGGCCTTGCAAGGTCCCAAAGACCCATTTCTGGTGGAGTTTGGGGGAGAGAAAGAGAGACTTTTGCTGTTTTTCTTGCGTGCAGCCAAAAGCAGAAGAAAAAGCGGAAAGCAGCCCGCTAGCCAGGCCAGGCGCATGGGATGAGTGGGGCAAGTTCCCCCCCTCCTCCCTTTCCCCCTCCCCTCACTACCTCGGTGTTGCGCGCAATGCAAACGATGCAAGCCTTGGGTTCCCGCAGGCCATGTGGCCGGCGCAGCCTTGTGTTCCCGCGCAGCCTGGATTAATTGCTTTGGGGGGGACATTTCTCTGTGGACCACCAAATTTTCTCAAGGATCACCAGTGGTCCGCGGCCCACTGGTTGGCAACCACTGGACTAGAAGACCTCCAAGGTCCCTTCCAATTCCATTATTCAATTCTGGTCATGTGACCCTGGAGGTGCTGCAATGGTTATAAATGTGAAAAATGTTCATAAGTCATTTTTTTTCCAGTGCCGCAGTAACTTCAAATGGCCACTAAAAGAATGGTTGTAAGCTACAGTAAGGCAAATTTTTTCTCCATATGAGTTCTAGCCCTAGGGATGGTCCACATGGATGGAAAAAATCTATATTTCTCAAAGCAAGGTGTGATTTAAGCTCCCTGGCTGAGATGTTTCTCAGGGTCAGTGAAAGGTGGACAATACCCACAGTGAATAAGTGGCATAAAATAGAAAAATATAGAATAATAATAAAAGAGTTGGAAGGGACCTTGTAGGTTGTCCATCCATCCATCTATCCATCTATGTATACAGATATAGAGAGATATAGAGATATATCATCTATATCTTCTCCTTCTTCCTCTCTCTCTCTCTATATATAAAAGCGAAATACCACTCACGCATCATCACAAAATCTCCAGAACTATAAAGCCTACAAACTTGACATTTAATCAGACTTACATGATTAACATTATTATACATATCAATATCAGCACATCATCCTTCAATTTTTAATCAATCTATATATATAAAAGTGAAATACCACTCAGCATCATCACAAAATCTCTAGAACTGTAAAGCCTACAAACTTGAAATTTGGCACCTACGTTCCTCTTGGCTTCTAGGTGCTCACAAAGAAAGGATTTTTCGAAATGACCATCAGAGCATTAGTATTTCCTATATTGTTATTATTATTAACATGCTCTGATGCTAAGGAGTTCTACTCCCCCTCCCTGCCTGAAAAGAAATCTCTTCCAAATGCAAAACACAAGCAAGGAGCTGCAGTTTCAATTTCAGCTTCACAGCACCAAGTAGCTTTCTTACACAACTGTTGAGCTAAGCCACGTCCAGGCTCCTGGCTGTCTCCTCCTTTTTCACACAGCAAATACTGCTCCAGTTTCCAAACAGCCCTCAACTCTCTCACACACTGACAGGACGCTAGCCAGATGAATATCGATGGATGCTGGTAGGCAGAGGCAGAATTTTTCCCCCTTATTTTCCTCCCCAAAAACTAAGGCCCACCACATAGTTTCGTAGCGAAGCACAGGTATCCAGCTAGCATCTATATATAGGAAGCACACTTGCTACATCAGGTCTGTAGTCTGCTTTTCCCCTACAACACAGGTAGTCCTTGACTTAAGATCACAATTGAGCCCAACATCATTTTCACTGCTAAGCAAAACAGTTGCTAAGTGAATTTTGCCACATTTTATGACCTTTCTTGCCCCAGTTGTTAAGTGAATCACTGCAGTCGGTAAGTTAGTAACAAGGCTGTAAAATGAATCTGGCTTCCCCATGCACTTTGCTTGTCAGAGGGTTGCAAAAGGGTTGCAAAACATGACCCCCAGATACCGCAACCATCATAACTATGAGTTAGTTGCCATGCATCCGTAGTTTGATCAGGGGATCATGGGGGTGTTGCAATGGTCATGTGAAAAACAGTCGTAAGTCCCTTTTTCTAGTGCCGTTGTAACTCCAAACGGACCGTTGTAAGTCGACGACAACCTGCAGTACAGGTAGTCCCTGAGTTACAACCATTCATTTGTCAACCGTGCCAAGTTACAATGGTGCTGAAAAAAAAGGAACTTCCAACCCATCCTTACCAATGTCACACCATTTCTGCGGTCAAGTGATTGTGATTTAGACGCTTGGCACCCTGGGTTGTAAGTTCCCTTTGAGGGAGGGGTCTATCATAATGTGGGAAGCCCCCCCCCCACCTTCTAGAGAATGAAATATTTTGGGGGATATTGAAAGAGGTAGAATGTTATATTTCCCCAAAGGAGAAATGGAGAAACGTGTTCTTAAAGGCAGAAAGCAGCCCCCAGTCTTTCTTAACAGCCTCCAGTAGATGCCCGAAGTCTTTAGAGATGGATATTTTGTGCCCATTAAAAAAGACTGAGGCAACCTATTCACAAACAAAACACCTTCACCTCCAGCGATGGGATTAAAATTGACATCCCCCTCCACCCCAAAATCTAAGAACAGGACGTGACCTTTAGGCAAGAAGTTTGGGAAGGCCAGAAATGGGCCTGTTTCCGGCTCCGGAGCCTCCGGAGCCCAGGGAGGCCGCTTTTGCCCTCCCGGAAACTCGAGAAAAGCCTCCGGAGCCCGGGGAGGGTGAAAACGCCCCCCCCCCACAATCGTGGTTCAGGAAGGTGACTAGACCACACCCAACATGGCCACACCCACCCAGCAACCAGGCAGAGGACCCGTTGCTAACATTTTTGAAGCCCACCCCTGCCTTTAGGACCACCCTTAGAAAAGCAAAACACACAGAGCTCACTCCATTGCACAACCCCCTGTAGCATTTCAGAAACATATTGTTGGAAGTTAAAACCCACCCCTCTCCTAGAAAATTGAAATATCCTAGGAAATATTAAAAAGGCAGAATATTTCCCCTAAAAAGAGTAGAAACTCAGAAGCAGTAACTCAGCTCCCCCCCCCCACCTTTGCTAATGGGCCATTACTCTGGCCTAGGCCAGCCTTTTTTTTTACATAACAAAGATCTCCAGGTAGAGCTATTGGAATTGCCCAAAAGCCCTTTCATTACATCATCACCCAGCAAGGCTCAACTAAGCCTGGGATTCAGGACAGCCTATAGAGTTGCCCTTGCATGGCCCAGTGTGACAACCAATCAGAATACAAGCTCAAATTGAGATCCCAACTAAGGATATAAAACCCAGGCACTCTCAGCATCTCAGCCCTTCCTTCTTTGGAGCTCCAAGCCCTGTGATCCTGTCCAGCGTTAAACCATCTTTCCAAACAGCCTCCATGTTTCCAGTGTCTTTTTCCCCACTTGGAACTGGAACCCAGAAGTTCTTCCAACACTATAAAAGCTCCTTCCCCTCCTTCAACCCTTCGGTCAGCTGTCCCAGAACCACGTGCTGTCGGTGGGACTGCTCATCAACAAACGTTCTTTCTTAAGCAGACTCCATTTTATTCCCGGCTTGGATCTGGATTCTTCTTCCTGCAATTACTTCAAACTTCAAGCGCTAATCGACAGTCGTTATCAACCAATATAATCAACCCAGGGAACAGGAGTTGCCCTCGGAAGTTGTGGGAGCGCCATCATTTGAGACTTTCAAGAAGAGACTGGACTGCCATTGGTCAGAAATGGTGTAGGGTCTCCTGCTTGGGCAGGGGGTTGGACTAGATGACCTACAAGGTCCCTTCCAAGTCTGATGATCTGTTATCTGTTATCGTTAAGCGAGGACGACATGTACAGTAGTAGCAGGAAAAGAAACCGAAGAACAAATAGACGATGTGCTCAGAGGACGAGAAACCAGAGAAAGAAAAAAACAGAAAAATGGATGAAGGAGGGGGAGGCGTTAAGAAGAAAACAACCTTACATAACAGGCTTAAGAATCCCTTAATCTTCACACCCAACAAAAGACTTTGTTTCCCAAATCCATAAATCTCTTCTGGTCTGCAGCAGGGCTGCAATTAAATGGCATTATTATGTAATAACTGTCCAGTTCAAACCGTGTTTACATTTTAAAGGGAATGGATGGCTCACCACCTCCTCCAGTCTCCAGAAATGATGAACTCCAATAAATAAAAAGAAGGGGAGGGTGACAAAAATCTACAAATCAGCCTCAATCTCAATTCTTTAAACATTTACACAGCTGTGGGGGGGGGGAACCACTTGGTGTTGTGTGAAAGCAACAAGGAAGGTGTTTTCTCTGTGAAGTCCACAGAACTGGGCTCCACCAGAAAGAATCTATCTTCCTTCCTTCCTTCCTTCCTTCCTTCCTTCCTTCCTTCCTTCCTTCCTTCCTTCCTTCCTTCCTTCCTTCCTTCCTCCTTCCCTCCCTCCCTCCCTCCTCCTTCCTTCCTTCCTTCCTTCCTTCCTTCCTTCCTTCCTTCCTTCCTTCCTTCCTTCCTTTCCTTCCTTCCTTCCTTCCTTCCTTTTCTTTCTTTCCACTCTGTTGTTAAATAACTACCCAGTAAATTGAAGAGAATCCCCCTTGCTGTTAAGGAGATTAGCTTAAACAAAAGTTAAGGGAAGCAGGCAAAGGAGAGGCTTTGTTTGTTGCCAGCTCCAATTCTAAACAAGGTCAGGAGGAGAAAAAAATGGGATTTAGATAAGCAGAAGGTTTCTGCTGCTTCGACTCACATCCTCCCATGCCAGCAAAATCCAGGATTGTGCCTGTAGGCTGCCTAAAGTTTCACAGCTGCCTCGCCCCTCCCACCTTGCACGCAGGCTGGCTACCTGGTCTTGCAAATTTACTTTTACAATTGGCAACAATCAGCTTTGGTTTGTTAACAGGAAAAGGGAGGGGGCTATTAGCCACCTGGTTTGTTTGCAACCAGCAGCTTTGGTTTCAAAAACAATGATAGTAAGTTTAGAAGAGCGGAATAAGAGTGTTGGAGGTCTTGTGGTCCAACCCTTGGCTCAAATAGGAAACAAGATACTATTTCAGACAAATCATTGTACAATCTCTCCTTACAATGATTGGATGACCATTTGTCTGAAGTGGTGTAGGGTTTCCTGCCTAAGCAGGGGGTTGGACTAGAAGACCTCCAAGGGCCCTTCCGACTCTGCTATTCTGGTCTAAAAACTTCCAGTGTTGGAGCATTCCCAACTTCTGGTGGCAAGCAGTTCCACTGGTTCATTGTCGGGGAAATTTCTCCTTTCATTCCAGGTTGCTTCTCTCCTTGATTAGTTTCCATCGGGTTGCTTCTTCTCCTGCCTTCAGGTGCTTCGGAGAATAGCTTGACACCCCCTCCTCTTCGTTGTGGAACCCCCCCAATACCGGAAGATGCTATCGTGCACCCTTAGGCCTTCTTTTCATTGAACTAGACATACCCAATTCCTGCAACATATATTTTGTATGTTTTGGCCTCCTTTTAATTTCCCACATTTTACAGGCTAGTTTTAACGCCAGGGGTGGGCTGCCGGGGGTCCACAGGGGTTCGGGAGAGCCCCCCAGCTAAGATTCTGCGCAGTTGGGAGAACCCCCAAATCCCACTCCTGGCTGGCCCCACCCATCCCTCCCCTCCCTTTCCAAGAGTCCTCATGTGCCGCGTTTTGGATGTAGGTTAAGTGCAGGGCGTGCATGGAGGCTCAGGGAGGGTGGAAAACGGGCCCATTTCCGGCTTCCAGGGAGCCTCCGGAGCCCGGGGAGAGCAAAAACGCCCCGCCACCGGCCGTGGTGCAGGAAGCCAAGTAGGCCACGACCACCATAGCCACGACCACCCAGCAACCGGGCAGAGAACACGTTGCTAAAATGTTTGAAGCCCACCCCTGTTTAATGCTAATATCCAGAGTAGTTTACATTTCATTTTTTGCAGCTGTTATTAATTACATGTATCGATTAACTAATATCACAATATGCCAAAGAGCTGAGAGATATAGGCAGTCCTGGACTTATGACCCACAAACTGAACCCAATATTTACGTTGCTAAACAAGGCCGGTTTCAGATACATTTTTGCCCTGTTTTATTCCGCCCCCCTTCCTTTTTTTTTTTTTTACCGTTAAGCAAATCACTCAAGTGGTTTAGTGATTCATGTGGTTAAGCAAATCTGGCTCCCTCCAATGGACTTTGCTTATCAGAAGCTGGCGAGGAACGTTACGAGAATTATGATTCGATGACCCTGAGACAGTGCAACAGTCATAAAATACATGCCAGTTTCTGGAATGCCCTCGATCACGTGACCATCGGCACGTCGCAATAGTCCTAAGCGTGAAAACCAGTCGTAAGTCCCTTCTGTCGGTATTGTTATAACTTGGAACGGTCACTAAACGCATTAACGTTGTAAGCTGAAGACTGCCTGTAAGTCTGTGCTTGTGGGCCTTGTACAGTGGTGGGATTCTACCAGTTTCCCTACCGGTTTGGTGATTGCACACTTCGCGCCAATCAGCCAAGAGGATAAAGAAGAGAATTAATATATTCATTAATTAAATGAATGAATATATTAATTAAAATAATGCACTTTTCTCTTCTTTATCCTCTCAGCTCATCGTCGAAGCTTTTTTTTAAAACAAACTAACGGTAACCGGTAGCATTTTTTGCTACCAGTTCAGTTGAACTGGGCCAAACCCATATTCTGACCAAGGCTTCTGAGACCGTAATTACACACACGCTTATTTTAAAAACAAGTCTTGTTTTATGGCAACGCTGGGAATTATTTTCATTCCCAGCCGGTAATGAATCTCAAACAGTCCCTCGAGATAAGCACCCACCTTTCGTTCCTGGGAAGTGCTGGCAAATAACAGAAAGGTCAAATAAACTAGAACAAAAACCAACTGAAGTACAAAGAGCTTCAAGACTGAATCTGAATCGAACGAAAGACTTTGCTTCCTGCAAAGGTTTCATCACCTTTGCCTGTCCTTTATCCCTTATGGAAGGGGCAATCACCTCCCAGCCTTACTCCCCAGTAGCCCCTTTGGTTGTATTGACCAGGTAGGCATGATCAAAAGCTTCTTTAGAAAAGCAACAAAAAAAGGCAATTAGAATAACCTGAATAGGTAAATACAGGGAGTTCTCAACTACCGTTAATTTAGTGACTGTTCAAAGTTACGATGACATTGATCAAAGTGACTTAAGACCAGTCCTCGCACTTCTGACCATCCAAGCTTCTCCATGGCCATGTAAATCAAAAATTGTGAGCTTGGCATCTGGCATGCAGATAACAGATAATCAGAGTTGGAAGGGACCTTGCAGGTCATCTAGTCCAACCCCCTGCCCAAGCAGGAGACCCTACACCATTTCTGACAAATGGCAGTTCAATCTCTTCTTGAGCCTCCAGGGATGAAGCTCCCACAACTTCTAAAGGCAACTTCTGTTCTCACTGTCACTGTCAGAAAGTTTCTCCTTTATTTCCAGGTTGAATCTCTCCTTGATCAGTTTCCATCCATTATTCCTTGTCTGGCCTTCAGGTGCTTTAGAAAATAGCTTGACCCCCCTCCTCTTCCCTGTGGCAGCCCCTTAAATATTGGAAGATGCTATCCTGTCTCCCCTGGTCCTTCTCTTTACTAGACTAGCCAGGCCCAGTTGCTGTAACCATTCTTCATACGTTTTAGTCTCCCGTCCCCTAATCATCCTGGTTGCTCTTCTCTGCACTTCTTCTAGAATCTCAACATCTTTTTTATAGTGTGATGACCAAAACTGGATGCAGTACTCTAGGTGTGGTCTTACTAAGGCTTTATAGAGTGGTATTAGTACTTCCCTTGATCTTGATTGTATCCCTCTGTTAATACAACTTAGGGTTGCATTAGCTTTTTTGGCTGCTGTTGCACACTGCTGGCTCATATTTAGCTGGCTGTCCACAAAGACTCCAAGATCCCTCTCCCAGTTCCTGCTATTGAGCCTGGTTTCACCCAATCTATAGGTGTACTTTTGGTTTTTCTTGCCTAAGTGTAGGACTTTACTTTTCTCTACATTGAATTTCATTTTGTTAGATATGGCCCAGTGTTCTAGTCTGTCAAGATCCATCTGGATCTTGAGCCTATCTTCTTGGGTGTTAGCTATTCCTGCCAGCTTAGTATCATCTGCAAATTTGGTAAGTTCCCCTTCTATTCCCTCATCTAGGTCGTTAATGAAGATATTGAAGAGTCCTGGGCCTAAGACGGAACCTTGTGGCACCCCACTGCTTACTTCCCTCCATGTAGACTTAGATCCATTTAGGACTACTCATTGAGTACAGTTTGCCAGCCAGTTGCGAGTCCATCTAGTGGTGGTGCTATTTATTCCACTTTTTTCTAGCTTACTAAGAAGTAGGTTGTGGTCTACTTTGTCGAATGCCTTGCTGAAATCTAAATATACGGTATTATGTCCACCGTATTTTGCTGGTCTACTAATTTAGTCACTGTGCTGAAGAATGAAATGAGATTGGTTTGGCATGATCTGTTTTTAACAAACCCGTGCTGACTACTAGTTATTACTTTACTTGTTTCTAGATGTTGGCAGAACTGTTTTTTTATTATCTTTTCCAGTATCTTCCCGGGTGGGTATTGATGTTAGGCTGATTGGTCTATAGTTTCCTGGGTCTGTTTTTTTTTCCTTTTTTGAAGATGGGAACCACATCAGCTCTTTTCCAGTCCTCTGATAGTTCCCCGGTGCTCCAGGATTTTTGAAAGATATGGTGCAGTGGTTCTGAGATGACTTCTGCCAGCTCCTTTAAAACTCTGGGATGTAATCCATCAGGCCCCGGTGATTTGTTTTCATCAAGATCAGACAGGTGTTCTCTTACTATTTTTTTACTTATTTTAACTTTTATTTCTGGTCTGTCTTTTACAGTTATGTTTTTGGTGGGTTGAGCTATAGTTTCTTTTTGCGTGAAGACAGATGCAAAGAATGAGTTAAGCAATTCTGCTTTCTCTCTGTTGCCTGTTACTTCCCTGCCATCTTCTCTCTTTAGTGGACCGACTGTTTCCTTGATTTTTTTCTTGTTATTTATATGTTGGAAGAAACTTTTTTTATTATCTTTAACTTTTGCTGCAAGTCTTTGTTCGTTCTGAACCTTTGCTATCCTGACTTCGTCTTTGCAGATTCTGGCTATCTGCTGATATTTTGCCTTAGTTGTATGTCCTTCTTTCCGTTTTTTGTACTTGTCCTTTTTTTCTTTCAATTTGCCAGAGAGATCTTTGTGCAGCCATGCTGGTTTCTTCTTGGATTTCTTGTTTTTCTTTCTCAGTGGTATTGTGCTGGTCTGGGCTTCTATGATCATACTTTTTAGAGTTTCCCAAGATTCTTGAGTTGTTTTCCCCTTTAGGATTTTCATCCATGGAATCTTTCCCAAGTTCTCTCTGAGTTTATTTAAATCGGCTTTTTTAAAATCCAAGACTCTGGTGTCATTATGTCCTGTTGCTTGTGTTTGTGTTATGCTGAATTCTAGTAGGACATGGTCACTCTCACCCAAGGTTCCTGCAGTTTCTATTTAGAAAATAGATTGACTCCTTCCTCCTCAAATATTGGAACTCTGCTATCCTTTCTCCCCTGGTCCTTCTCTTCCCTAGACTAGCCATGCCCAGTTCCTATAACCGTTCATCATACGTTTTAGCCTCCAGTCCCCTAATCCTCCTGGTTGCTCTTCTCTGCACTTTTTCTAGAGTCTCAACATCTTTTTTATAGTGTGGTGACCAAAACTGGTTGCAGTACTCTAGGTGTAGTCTTACTAAGGCTTTATAGAGTGGCCTTAGTACCTCCCTTGATCTCGATTGTATCCCTCTGTTAATGCAATTTAGAATTACATTGGCTTTTTTGGCTGCTGCTGCACACGGCTGGCTCCTGTTTAGCTGGTTGTCCACTAAGACTCCAAGATCCCTCTCACAGTTCCTGCTATTGAGCCAAGTTTCCCCTGGTCTACATGTGTGGTTTGCAGGCTTTGTAGTAAAGCATGTTCTGCCCATGTAGTTATTATTTTTTAAAGTTTTTTTTTTTTTAAATTCAGATTGTGGATTGCTTCTGATATGAGTCATAACAACCAGCACAGGAAGAATCAGTGCACATGATATTCGTACAAATGAGATGTTGTCCTTTTTCTTTCTCTTCTTTCCCGTCCTATATACAACTTCTGAGTCTTTTTCAGCCTCGGCTTCAGCAGGAAAGAGATCCTACCAGCTCCCTCGGGGTATGATCTACCACCAGAAAATCAGATTATTATTTTTTTTTAGGGGAGTGAAGGCAAATGACCATCCCAAGGCAAAAGAACCGTAACTCTGCAGGAACTGATCCGCTTCGGTTATTGCTGCATTCAGCTGGATTTTAGGGCATTTGGGACATGCAAAAGTAGAGGCAAGCCAACAGTAGAAAGTTAGCACCCACCTCTCTCCTAGAAGAATGGAATATTTTAGGAAATATTAAAAAGACAGAATGTTGTATTTCCCTGGATGAGAAATGGGGAAAACATGTTTTTTTAGAGGCAGGAAGCAGACTCATTCTTAAAAGCGCCTGCCTTTCTTAAGAGCCCTCAGCAGATGTCCGCGCTTAAGAGATAAAGAGATAGATAGCTCTATTCATAAGCAAATTCCCTGCAGAACAAAGGTAGGGTTAGCCCTCAGGCACAATAGAAATTGCCCAACAAGCCCCTTCATTGCATCATCCCAAACTTCAACCAAACTTAGCTCAGACAAACACCTAGGATTTGTACTTTGCCTATGGAGCCAGCGATGACTTCTACATAACCCCTACAACAGCCAATAGGATACATGTTCTTGCCCAGGAACAGGAAGCTCAAGTGCAAAGCCCAAGAGAAGGTACAAAAGCCACCCACTCCATGTGGTCAGCTGTCCAGAACTGCGAACCCATGTGGTTGTGCTTCAACATTAAACCATCTTTCCCATCAGCCTCCCTGTTTCCAGTGCCTTTCTCCCGGCTTGGAACTGAACCAGGTGGATATTTCTTCCAACAGAACCAAGCTGAATCTTGGGGTGTCATCCACAGAAGCAAAACTGAGAGGTTTTGCTTAAATGTGAGCCCCCCCCCATTCGTTTAGTGACCGAAGTTACAATGCTACTGAAAAAAAAACTGACTTAGGACCGTTTTTCACACTTACAACCGTTGCAGCATCCCGGTGGTCAGGTGATCAAAATTCAGAAGCTTGGCAACTGGCGTGTACTTATGCTGGTTGCAATGTCCCCGGGGGGTCACGATCGCTTTTTTTGCGGCCTTCTGACAAGCAAAGCCAGATTCGCTTAACTGCTGTACTGTTAATTCATCCACGGCGGTGATTCGCTTAGCAACTGCCTTGCTCAACAAAGGAAATCTTAGGCTCAATTGCAGTCGTAAATCAAGGACTACCTTGTACGGGACTCCTGCCTGCCAAGATGTGATTAAGAGGGCAAAGGCACAACACACCCAAAACGGAGCTCACCTGTGCGTGAACTTTACTCCTCGGTTACACCACCCCAATCTCTTGAGAGTAATCGGGGAACCTCCCTTGCTAATCTGAGTTACCCAGCCGTGCAGAAGTCTCCTCCTACGCCTGCTACCTGGAATTGACCCTCTGTAGAAGTCACGCTTTGTTTCTTTGTCACACTGCCAAAATGCACAAGACTGAGTGTTTGTGAGCGTTCAAAGAAGTCCTCTCTTAATTTATCACCTTCTGAGAGTTCCCAGTTGCAATGTATGGCTGTGAAAGTTGGAGCACAAGGAAGGCTGAGCACCAAAGAATGGAGGCCTTTGAACTACGGCGCTGGAGAGGACTCCATCAATCAATCAGAATAGAGCCGGGAGGGACCTTGGAGGCCTTCTAGTCCAACCCCCCCCCTCCTCAAGCAGGAGACCCTATTCCATTGCAGACAAGTGACTGTCCAGTCTCTTCTTAAAAACCTCCAGTGATGGAAGCGTGCCCACAACTTCTGGTGGCAAGCAGTTCCACTGGTTAATTGTCCTCACTGTTAAGAAGTTTCTCCTTAATCCCAGGTTGCTTCTCTCCTTAATGAGTTTCCATCCATTGTCCCAAAGGTGCTTTTTTTTAGGAGGCAACTAGATTTTCTTGTTTTATTTTTTCTTTTGAAGACTTTTCACTTCTCATCCGAAGAAGCTTCTTCAGCTCTGACAGGGTAGTGATGGGTGGATTTATACTCCTTGCAGACCACTGGTCGTTTGCATCCTTTTAGAGGGTCGTTGAGGCCACTATCTGTGTCCTCAGGGTCAGCTTAGTGGTGCTCCTGGTGGCTGTAGTCTGCAATTTTTCCTCTGGAAATCCATTCCTATTCCATTGAAAGGGGGTTCATCCCAAATTGTACTAGCTAAAAGTCTGTAGAGATTCTCAGTCATCCAGGTCCTGGTTGTCCCAAAGGTGCTTTTTTTTAGAAGGCACCTGGACTTTCCTGTTCTTTCTTTTCAGCTAAATCCTTCCATTCTCTGTTGTAATGACGAGGCAGTCGAGTTGTTTGATCATGAACAACTGAATCATGATGATCTTTATTGGAGTCTACTCTTGCATTTATACACATTTTTAGTTATCCTCCATCACTGGTTAACTTTGGTTACTGCTTAACTTTCGTTACTGTTTAGCACAGTAATTAACACAATTAATTATCTCTAGTTAAAGTCTAACACATGTTTACTTCCTCTCTCTAATCCTCCTTTAGATTAGTGACTTTGTTTGCCTGAGTTGTATTTGCTTGGAAACATTCTTTATCTGAGGTTTGCCATCCGAGATTGGAACATTCCTGCAATTTACAACTCTACAATTCTCCACCGTCCTGTCAGAGCTGAAGAAGCTTCTTGGATGACAAGCGAAACGTTTTCAAAGAAAGAACAAGAAAGTTCAGTTGCCTCCCTTAGACTGCAAGGCGATCCAACCGGTCAGTCCTAGAGGAGATCAATGAAGGCCAGATCCTGAAGATGAAACTCAAAGACTTTGGCCACCTCATGAGAAGGAAGGACTCACTGGAGAAGAGCCGAATGCTGGGAATGATTGAGGGCAATAGAAGAAGAAGGGAAGAAGGCAGAGAAGGAGGTGGCTGGATGGAGTCACTGAAGCAGTCGGCTTGAGCTTAAATGGACTCCAGAGGATAATAGAGGACAGGAAGGCCTGGAGGAACATTGTCCATGGGGTCGCAATGGGTCGGACATGACTTCACAACTAACAACAACAAAGACCTCTCTTGGAATTCCTCACTAGTATCAGAAAATTAAAAGCATATTTTTTTCCTCCTCCTTTTTCCTCTTCTGTTGAACCTTCTCTGAATCTGTATCGATAAGCCCGTGCTGGCAGCCTTTATGGCTTTTTTAAAAAAATGCTGCAAATAAATTCATTACACGTCATTCCGTTCAGCCTTAGGGCTGCTTACCGGAGGGTAATTCCCAATCTATTCTTGCCACAATAGAGTGATTGCGTTCGGATCACATATTCCTGAACCTGTTTTACGGAATTAATGCATTTTTTGTTTTTCCTGGGGTTTCTGCAATACCTGGAACTATAAATTAACCAAAGAGGAACAACTTTCACAACGCGTTATAAGCAAAGTTGACACTTACATGCCCGCCAAAAAATACGATACTATGATTCTACAAGCGTACCGAATGTTTCTGTCTCTGAATAAAATGTGTTAATTGGAAAAGGTGCTACCAGACTCCTGTTGTTGTTGTTTTGTTGTTTTTTTACGAAAATAGACTAGTCTAGCTTTCCTCCTACAAGGCTTCACAAAAATGACACCATATTTCCAGCAAAGCGGCTGCATTCACAAGTCTTGGTCCAATTAAGTATATCGTGTGAATAGAAATTCGGAATTGCCCAAATTATTCCTCTCGGGATTAGTAATTCTTTGAAAACACAACACCCAGGGCGCATCGAGCATGACACCAGTCTTTGCAGCCAAAGGTAGAATGCTCTCTTTACCTGACCTGGGTCAATGTAATGTGTGAATACAGCCGATGGGACGAGTTAGCTGAAGGCAGGCAGCTGGGCCGAAGTTATCCAGGAAGTTTCTGCATCCCAGGTTGTGTGCCAGAATCAAACACAGGTCTAATCTGTGTGAATCCCCTTCAGGATCCCTCCGCCCACTCAGGTATATGGGGAGATAAACCCATCACTCCTCCCTCCAAATTCTCAACCATTTCTGAAGAGATTCTCAGTCAACCAGATCCTGGTTGTCCCAAAGGTACTTTTTTTCCTCAGGAGGCAACGGAACTTTCTTGGTTTCTTTTTTCTTTTGAAGACGTTTCACTTCTCATCCAAAAAGCTTCTTCAGCTCTGACGGGGTAATGCTTCTATTCTCCAGAAGCTGAAGAAGCCTCTTGGATGAGAAGTAAAACATCTTCAAAAGAAAAAACAAGAAAGTCCAGTTGCCTCCTGAGGGAAAAAAAAAGCACCTTTGGGATTCTCAACCATTTTTTCAACCTTTCACCCTGGCTTGAAGTGCCGCCTCGTTTAGCGTCACAACTTACAACGGTTCCTTTAGTGACAATTCGATGTTACACCACCACAGCGGGGGGGAAAGTGACTTAGGACCGTGTTTTACAGCTTCGGCCTTTCCCCGTGGTCATGTGATCAAAATTCAGACACTGGCAACCGACTCATATTTATGACGGTTGTAGTGTCCCTGGGATCCACTTTCTGACAAGCAACAGGATGCCCGGATTCACTTTAACAACCGTGTTACTAACTTAACAACTGCCAGGATTGGCTTCACGACGGTGGCAAGAAAGGTCGTAAAATGGGGCAAAACTCACCTAGCAAATGTCTCACTTAGCAATAGAGATTTTGAGCTCAACTGTGCGTCGTAAACCAAGGACTACCTGTATAAAGTGTTATTTAGACCAGATGGATGGCACATAAATATAATCGTCATCCTCTTTTAACGTCCCCCATAATCCCTTGCAGGATGGAGTCTGGGCAACTGAATGGAACTAGCAGAGTGTTGAATGGCCAGATGCCCTTCCTGTCACCAATGTGGAGTTTTGTTCAACAGATATATTCTCATTGATGGCACATAAATATATAATAATAAACAAGTAAAATAAATTACTTATTATGAATAAGTACAATAAAGTACTTATTTATGAATAAATCTCAAATTACCCAAGTTTCTTTAAGCCAGTGTTTCTCAATCTTGGCAAATTTTAGAGGTGTGAATTTCAATTTGCAGAATTCCCCAGCCAGTCACGACTGGCTGGGGAATTCTGCAAAGGTGAAATTCACACCTCTTAAAGTTGCCAAGTTGGAAGAACCAGTGCTTTTAAAGACCCAGAGCCACAGAGACTATTGATCTGAAACCAATCGATTTGACTTTTCAATTTAAGATTTATATTGAGACCAAGGGCCAGGATGAGAAATGACAGGAAAAGGAAGACGATCTGATCAGTCAAATTGGTTTTATGGCTGGCAATTTCTGAATTTTCTTGCCTCTCACGCTGCTGCAAGCTTTAACCGGTCAAATCACAAGGCTCAAAGAAAAATGTGAATTGAGCACATCCTGCTTCAGCTTAATCTTTTGGCGGAATCAGCTGATGCCAGCTCAGTTGTTTACAGTTGTTACATATTTTTCACTTTTCTATTTCCCTTTTCTTTAGGGACACGGATAAGGTCAGGGGATCACGTCTTATTTTAACTTCACGACAACCTGGTGAGATTAGGCCAGGGAGAAACACAACACTGTACCAAAAGTTGCCCAAGCTGGTTCTCTGGATGCAGCTGGGGACGGTTTCTGACTTCCCAATCTAGCCTATGTAGGTCAGGGGTCACTTGGTGGTCTCCCATCCACCAACTAAACAGGCCTAACTCTTAATTTGCAAAGCCAAATAGGTTTTAGCCAGCTGATAATCATGCGGAAGGACTCATTGAGGCCCTTCCACCCACACCACGAGATACTGTCTGGATCAGGAGACAAGGGCCTGCCCCAACCTCAGAGCTTATAATAATCAGGGGGGAAAAACCCTCCATTTTTGCAGGAGAGAAACAAAGAAAACTTGGATTGATTTCGTGGTAAACAAAACAATGGCAATTCCCAGAAAGCGAAGGGAAAATCCAAAATGACTCACTCTGATTTCGTTTTGCTAGCTGCATGCTTTTCTTTTTGCTAGATATATAATTGTGGTTGTAAGTTATATATATATATATAAGTTGAGCAATATATGAAAAATACCACTCGTGCATCATCACCACAAAATCTCCAGAGCCATAAAGCCTACAAACTTGAAATTTGCCACGTATGTTCCTCTTGGCTTCTAGGGCCTCACTACGGGACAATTTTTCGAAATGACCATTAGAGCATTAGTATTTCCTATATTATTATTATTAACACGCTCTAATGCTAAGGAGTTCTACTCCCCCTCCCCACCTGAAAAGAAATCTCTTCCAAATGCAAAACACAAGCAGAGGAGTTTCAGTTTCAATTTCACAGCAGCAAGAAGCTTTAGTACAGAAGAGTTGAGCTAAGCCACGCCCAGACTCCTTGCTGTCTCCTTGCTCACACAGCAAATGCTGTTTCAGTTTCCAAACATCCCTCAAGTCTCTCATACACTGACAGGACGCTAGCCAGATGAATACCGATGGATGCTGGTAGGCAGAGGCAGAATTTTTCTCCCCTTATTTTTCTCTCCCAAAACTAAGCCCAACCACATAGTTTTGTAGCGAAGCACAGGTATTAAGCTTTTAGATATAGATAGATAGATAGATAGATAGATAGATAGATAGATAGACAGACAGACAGACAGATAGATAGATATAGGCCTGTCTGACAGACATAGAGATATATTCCTCAACATATGACCACAATTGAGCCAAAATGTTTGTTGTTAAGTGAGACACTTGTTAAGTGAGTTTTGTCCCCATTTTATGACCTTTCCTGCTTCAGTTGTTAAGTGAATCACTGCTCTTGATAAGTTAATAACCTGGTTGTTAAGTGAATCTGACTTACCCACTGGAAGGTTGCAAAAGGGCAGTGGTCATAAATATGAACCAGTCACAAAGCATCTGAACTTTGAATGGTCACTAAACGAACTGCTGTCAGTTGAGGACTATGTACACAAAAGGCTGTAACTCTTTTCAGAAGTGTAGCTAACGGAGAACAGGGTGAGGAAAGGAGAAATTAAACAGGTGGCAGCAAAGTTTAGTCCCAGAAAGCGACCGTTTTTCACACTTGCAACCGATGCAGCATCCCCAGGGTCACCTGATTTACATTCAGATGCTTGGCAACTGACTCATATTTATGACGGTCGCAGCGTCCCGGAGTTACATGATCCCCTTTTGCGGCCTTCTGAGAAGCCAAATTCACTTAACAACATTGGGACTAATTGTCACGCATCGTGATTCACTTAATGCATGTGGCTGACAGGATTCCAGCAGTTACCCCCATTTAAATCATGAGTCTCGAGCCAAACTTCCAAAACTTCAAAAGGATTTATTGGGAATTAACATGTCCGGCACTGCCTGGGTGCAGCCGACTCTGAGACACATCATTCATTGTCACCCTTGACCCTGGTTTTCCCCACACCCCCTGGATGTATCATAATTCATATTCTCCAATGAGACACATCCATAGCCCAGAGTCATGCTCTCCAGTTAGAATTTTGCACGGCAGAAACTTCAGTCACCTACCCTGTTTCTCCAACAATACGGCCTCCCCCAATAGGAAGTCCCAGCATGTTTTATAGGCATGAAATGAAATTAAGCCCCTCCCCCCAAATTAAGGCCTATATTAAAACATGTGAAATTGGGGGGAATGGTGGGGGGGCTTGCCGTTAGGAAGTACTTTTGTTGCACACCCGGATATGGTGCTGCCCGCGTTGACCCCGATACGAAGTGCCCCACCAACGCCGAGGTTAACATCCAAGCCATCACCACCCGCCCACCCAAAGATGCAAGAGGGGGAATTAAGTCACCCCCGAAAAGACAGCTTAGCCATTTTTTCGGGGCTCAAAAAAAAAAAAAAAAAAAGACCCGGCCTTATTATATGAGAAACACGGTAGTTACTATCTTTGAAAAACTATTTACGGAATGCACTTTCGGTTTGCAAGCTGCCGCACTGCTCCCCCCTCCCTTTCTGTTGGCACCTCTAAAAAGACCATAGAAATATTTTATGAGTTGAGAGTGGCAAGAAAAGTCGTAAGATGGGGCAAAACTCACTTAACAAATTTTCCACTTAGCAACATAAATTCTGGGCTCCGTTGTGGTCCTAAGTCAAGCACTACTTGTAAAAGGTTGTTGGTGGGTATGTCGCAACACGGCCACATTTTTTTGTGGAAAAAAAAGTGGGGGGGGAGCAAGTCTATGACGCCCACAAGCCGCTACTCTTGAAGTGTAAAAAGGAGACAGAAAAGCTGTATCCCTTTTTCACTTCCTCCTTTGGGTTGCGTGTCAGGAAGTGTGAAGCAAGAAAATGAAATGGCAAAAATAGCAGAAGCAGAGATTTCGGCTGAAATCATCTGGGAAACTTCCCAGTGAGATGTTTTGAGAATCGCTTTGCAGCGACATGAAATCTGAGACAAAACAGATCTCTGGTTTGAGAAACATTTAAGCCAGCATTCCCCAACTTTTCTGGGCTTGGCCGCCCAAGCACAGGTGGGAAAGAGGTGATGGTTTAGTGCAGGGGTGTCCAACCTTGGCAACTTTAAGACTTGTGGACTTCAACTCCCAGAATTCCTCAGCCAGCTTGGCTGGCTGAGGAATTCTGGGAGTTGAAGTCCACAAGTCTTAAAGTTGCCAAGGTTGGACACCCCTGGTTTAGTGCGAGGGGCAGGTGCGCACATGTGTGTGCACACAGCTTCATTTGTGTGACTGGCACCCACTCCTGCTTGCCTAAGTCAGGTTGCCTGCGCATGTGTGCACATGGGCCAGCCCACCGCTTACATGGCCCGGTTGCGAACGAGCCACGGCCCACAGATTGCGGACCTCTGATTTAAGTGACATTCAGACAATCATTGGTCCTCTGGAGATGCCACAGAAGGAATTTACTTGGTCTGTTCAGGGGTTGCTATAGATCACTGATTTTCAAACCTGGCCCCTTTAAGATGGGTGGACTTCCACTCCCAGAATTCCCCAGGCAAACCTGGCCCCTTTAAGGTCTGTGGACTTCCACTCCCAGAATTCCCCAGGCAAACCTGGTCCCTTTAAGGTCTGTGGACTTCCACTCCCAGAATTCCCCAGGCAAACCTGGCCCTTTAAGGTCTGTGGACTTCCACTCCCAGAATTCCCCAGGCAAACCTGGCCCTTTAAGGTCTGTGGACTTCAACTCCCAGAATTCCCCAGCCAACTATGCTGGCTGAGGGATCCTGGGAGTGGAAGTCCACACACCTGAAAGGGGCCAGGTTTGAAAAAACAACAACTGATCTAGATGATCTTGGGGAACTCCTCCAAGTTTATGGCCAGCTTGATACAAGTCCCTTAGCCCGGCATACAGACAAACAGACTGCCCTGGTGTGAATTCAGACATATTTCTCTCTCCTTTCTAAAGAACAGCTCTCATTTTAAGGGGTGAAATGGCACCCACCCATCTTACCCATGTACTACTACTTTTTGCTTACTGACAGAGGTGGCCAACTCCATAACCCCTCATCCCCCATCTGCCCTGCTCCAGAAGTCTGTGGCTTCGACTCCTCCTGACAGCCAGATGATTTCGTCAATTTCAAATGAAATTTCTCAACAGCCCTGCCCAGATCTGCATTTTCAAGCAAACTGGCTATTACCGAGAATCTTGGGACAAATCTAGAGCCGAACCAAGGAGAGAAAATTGCCAGTGTCATCTCTCCCCGCAGGAAGTCAAAACGAGGGGACTGACAGCTGTCACTCCCTTTGCTTCTTCTATGGATGTACACAGAAAGCGTTCACACAACATATTTAACCCGGGCCCCCGAATTAACCCAGCTCCTAGGTTTACACTGTATACATTAAACCACAAACTAAACCCAAAGTCTTGTTGTGATACACCCTGTCACCAGAACACAAGCTATGCTGAACCCCAATCATGGGTTAGGGTATCATGTGAATGCAGTGGCTAGGTTTTGGAGCCACCCTGGTTATTGATGGATTTTTATTGATTTTACTTATATCCTGCCTTTATTGTTTTTATAAATAACTCAAGGAAGCAAACATATTAATTTCTCCTTCCTCCTCCTGTTTTCCCTACGAAACCAACTCTGTGAAGTGGGTTGGGCTGAGAGACAAGAGATTTATTTTATTTATTTATTTCATTTGTCAATCGCTTACGAGATGATAGGTGTAAGAATAAACATGAGTAAGAATATAGGAAATAGGTACGAATAAATGGGGACAATAGGACAGGGATGGTAGGCACGATGGTCACTTATGCACGGCCCTTACAAACATCTTAGGAATGGGATTTGGTCAATAGTGGATTGTTTAAGGTTAAAGGAGTGGGGGTTAGAGGATTGATCCAAAGTCACCCAGAAGGCTTTCATGCCTAAGGTGGGACTAGAACTCACAGTCACCTGATGATTGGCCCAAAGTTACCTAACTGGCTTTCCTACTCAAGACTGGAACTAGAACTCCCAGTCTCCTGGTGATTGGCCTACAGTCACCCAACTGGCTTTCATACCTAAGGCGAGACTAGAACTCACAATCTCCTGGTGTTTGGCCCAAAGCTACCCACAGCTGGCTATCATACCTAAAGTGGGACTAGAACTTACCGTCTCCTGGTGATTGGCCTGAAGTTACCCAGATGGCTTTCATGCTGAAGGCCAGAACTAGAATTCACAGTCTCCTGGACCAAAGTCACCCAGTCAACCTACGTGGCTTGTATTCTGTAAATCGCCTTGAGTCGCCTTGGGCGAATAGGCGGCAATAGTAAGTAGGTAAGTAAGCAAGCAAGCAAGCGAGTAAATAAATAGCAAGGGGCTCTTGAACATTTGACTCAGCTTTTATTTCTGGAAGGATTCCTGGGGCGTGAATTCAGTTGTGTGCATGCTAGCAAGCAAAGGGTGTGTGTGTGTGTGTGTGTTTGTCTGTGTCTGTGTGAAACCAAACCAACCACTTCCTTCCCCATGAAAATCAGAGTTTCCTCCCAAAACTCTGCCCTCTTCTTAGAGAAGTGCTGCATTTCCTGAGGAAATGTTGGGAGAACCTTTGTGTATCTGACCCCTAGGAAGAAAGAAGGCTGGAAAAGGGAATTTTCCTGCAGTTATAAATTCCCAGAATCCCAATCCTAGAGTTGGAAGGGACCTTAGAGATCATCCAGTCCAACTCCCTGCTCGAGCAGAAGTCATCATACAATTTCGGACAAATGGCTGTCCATTTGAGCCCAAGACCTCTGTTGCTAAGTGAGACATTTGTTAATGTCTCGCTTTTTGCCCCGTTTTACGACCTTGCTTGCCGCCGGTGTTAAGTGAATCAGGGCAGTTGATAAGTCAGTAACCCGGTTGTTAAGTGAATCGGGGGCTTCCCCCCATTGGCTTGGCTTGCTGGAAGGTCGCAAAAGGGGATCGCAGGAGCCCCGGGACACAGCGACGGTCCTAAGTATGAACCAGTTGCCAAGCGTCCTAATTTGGATCACGTGGATGCTACAATGGTCGTTAAGTGTGAACATTGGCCATCAGTCATTTTTTTTTCCAGTGCTGTTGTAATTTTGGTCGCTAAATGAAGCGTTGCATGGCAAGGACTGCTTGTTTACAATGCCCATATTTCAAGGTGCAATCTTGTTGAATTCCGTTTCAATGAAACAGAAAGTGTCAACAGAAAACTAAAAACTAGTTAGGCAATTTAACACCATGACTGACATTATTAACATCAACTTTGTTCCTAATTTATGGTTTTTCGTCTGCGGGAAATCCCAGCCGGCAGCAATACCTTGCCAATCTTTAAAAACAAAAACAAACAAGCAATCATAGGAGTTATACATTAATCACAAATCAACACACAGAAGAAGGCGGCACAGGCAAATCCAATTTTGTAGAAAAACCCTGTATACTGTATATTCATTAAAGAGCCAAATTACTCGAATGAGACTTCAGGCAGGAAAAAGCAATCCGCTTAGATTTATAAATCAGATTTGAAACAAAGAAACCTGAAATTCTCTAATTTGTGTGTGTTATACAGCCAGCCTGTGTTACAGGTAGTTCTCGACTTAAGACTTGTAATTGAGCCCAACATTTATGTCGTTGTTTTGTTCAGTAGATGTTGCCCCATTTATTGTTGTGGTTCGCCGGCAACAGACGCAGACGGCTGAGGTCTCGGAGAGCGAGGACTCAGATGAGGGGCCTGCGTGGGATGCATTGATGGGGCCAGGACCATCAGGGAATGGAGTGCTGCCTTCGGAGCTTGTGGAGGCTGGCAGCAGTGATGAGGAGCACCCCGAGGAGCCTGTGCCAAGTGCATGTGCACGCAGGGCTGCTCGAAGGAAAGAGCAGCTGCTGCAGCACGGGCGACTCGGGAGTAAGGCTTCAAGGTAATGGGCCCTCCCTTAAGAGATAAAAGCCAGCTGAGAAACTGCAGTTCTTTGCAGGAAGCAAAGAAGTTTTTGCACTCGAGCCTGGTGGATGTTCGGGATATCTTGGTTGGTGTTTGGAGACTCTTTGTGTTGGAATTATTGCTTAGTAACTTTATCTGGTGTTCTTGGCAGCCTTGCAAAAACTTGGCAAGGCTCTTTCTTAATCAGATATAATTAGTTGGAAGCAGCCTTTTTATTCGTGAAGGGATGGGATTCGTAAATGAAACATTAAAAGGTTGTGCCGTTACCTTTGTCTCGTGTTTGCTCTCTGGGAACCAGGTTTGGGTCAGAACAATAAGATTTGAAACAAAGAAACCTGAAATTTTCTAATTTGTGTGTGTTACGCAGCCGCCTGTATTACAGGTCGTCCTCCTCGACTTACGACTTGTAATTGAGCCCAACATTTTTGTCGTTGTTTTGTTCAGTGGGATTTTGTCCCATTTAGGAGCTTTCTTGCCACGGTCATTAAGTGAATCACAGCAGTTGTTAAGCTAGTGACATGGTTGTTAAGTGAATCTGGCTTCCCCACTGACTTTGCTTGCCAGAAGGTCTCCTCACATCACCCTGCGACCGTCATAAATATGAACCCATTGTCAAATGATCACGAGGATGCTGCAAATGGTCATAAGTCTGAAAAAAATACTTTTTTTCCATGCCGTTGTAAACTTCGAACAGTCACTAAACGAACAGTTGAAAGTCGAGGACTGCCTGCATTATTTCAAAAAAGAATACCTTTTTTTATTTCTGAGAAGGGAAGAAAACAAGGAAAAAATATCTGAAAACAATTCTCTGCTTCTGATATTTCCCTGGCTATACTGCGTACACCTAACCCTTTTCGCAAAAGTTAGAAACTTTTTTTTTGTCCCAATGAAAACTGAAAGGCTAAAGAACGAAAAATTCTGAATTTAGCATCAACTTGAATGAACTTCCCGCCAATCCTTTGAAGAGGCTGACGCTGCATTTAGAAAAGGAGAACTGAGGGTCTCTGGAAACCATGAAAAGAAGGAACAGAAGGCAATCCCAGAGCACGGCCAAACCAAACACAGCCAAAAAAAAAAAAACCAAAAACTTTGACAGAAAGTGAAAGAACAGAGAGAATTTGACAGAGAAAAAGCCGAAATTTCTAAATCCTTATCCTATCACGTCATACCCTGTGCAAATAACGTACATTAATCAGCAAAGACTGCAAAGAAAGAGAGAGAGAAAAGATAATGTTAGCTGAGCAAATTATATCAGTGAGCTCAAGCAAGTGAGCCAAGCCGCAAGCCGACCTTCTAATCAACACCAAGGAAAAGAAATTCTATTCCGAACAATGGAGTCTGGAGTTTCCTTCTCCCACTTTCCACACTTTCACACCCAAATTTATTTATTTGTTATATATAAACAAATATATATGTTAAACAATACACATACACACACACACACACACACACACACATTTTCCATTAAACAATTTTGTTCCATGGGGAAATTTTATTTTTTTATTTTATTTATTTGTTTATTGTTACCATGAAACAATTTGTGTTCCCTCGGGTGATTTTATTTTTTATTTTACTTATTTTATCTACTTCTATCCCGCTTTCATTATTTTTACAAATAAGTCAAGGTAGTGAACATATCCAACACACCTTCCTCCTATTTTCCCTACAACAACAACCTTGTGAGGTGGACGGGGCTCTGAAAGAGAGGGACTGGTCCAAAGTCACCCAGCCAGCCTTCATAACTAAGGCAGAACTAGAACTCATTGCCTCCCACTGATTGGCCCACAGTCACCCTACCCGGTTTCATACCTAAGGCGGAACTAGAACTCATTGCCTCCCGCTGATTGGCCCAAAGTCACCCTACCCGGTTTCATACCTAAGGCGGGACTAGAACTCTCCTGCTGATTGGCACAAAGTCACCCTACCGCATACCTAAGGGACTAGAACTCATTGCCTCCCGCTGATTGGCCCAAAGTCACCCTACCCGGTTTCATACCTAAGGCGGGACTAGAACTCACTGTCTCCTGCTGATTGGCACAAAGTCACCCTACCCGGTTTCATACCTAAGGCGGAACTAGAACTCATTGCCTCCCGCTGATTGGCCCAAAGTCACCCTACCCGGTTTCATACCTAAGGCGGGACTAGAACTCATTGCCTCCCGCTGATTGGCCCAAAGTCACCCTACCCGGTTTCATACCTAAGGCGGGACTAGAACTCACTGTCTCCTGCTGATTGGCACAAAGTCACCCTACCCGGTTTCATACCTAAGGCGGACTAGAACTCACTGTCTCCTGCTGATTGGCCCAAAGTCACCCAGCTGGATTTTGTGCCTAAGGCGTGACTTGAACTCATGATCTCTTGCTTTCTAGCCTTGTGCCTTAACCATTAGACCAAACTAGATCTCTAATACTTAGAGATAGTGCTCGATACATGACCACATTTGGGGACAGAATTTCTGTTGCTAAGCAAGGAGGTTGTTAAGTGAATCATTTTTTATGCCCTCTTGGAACTCCAAATAGTTGTTAGACAAATGGTTGTTAAGTCAAGGACCACCTGTAGTAGAAAAGACGCTAGATCAGGAACCATGAGGCTCCGAGTTCAAGTCCTCCTTTAGGTACTGAAGCCAGCTGGGTGACCTGGGACCAAACTCTCTCTCTCTCTCTCAGGCCAGCCCAACTCACAGGGTTGTTGTTGTGTGACAGATTACAGGTAGCTCATGACTTACGGCAACAACTGAGCCTAAAATTTCAGTTGCTGAGCCAGGCAGCTGTTACGTGAGTTTTGCCCCATTTTTAACGAACTTCCTCGCCACCGTTGTTGAGCGAATCACAGCAACTGTTAAATTTAGTCCATGGTTGTTAAGTGAATCGGGCTTCCCCAATTGAGTTTGCTTATCAGAAGGTCGCAAAAGAGGTTCACGTGACCCCAGGGACTCTGCAACCGGCATAAGTACATGTCAGTGGCCAAATGTCTGAATTTTGATCACGTGACCACGAAGATGTTACCAAGTGGTCGGTAAGAGTGAAAAACGGTCGTAAGTCACTTTTTTTCCATGCTGTTGCAACTTTGGTCACTCAACGAACTGTTGTAAGTCGAGGACTACCTGTACAACAGCCTAAACTAGGCCAGGAAGTCCTAAAGCAGGGGTGTCCAACCTTGGCAACTTTAAGACTTGTGGACTTCAACTCCCAGAATTCCTCAGCCAGCTGGCTGAGGAATTCTGGGAGTTGAAGTCCACAAGTCTTAAAGTTGCCAAGGTTGGACACCCCTGTCCTAAAGGCTTGCATTCGCATAACATACCAATTTTTGGTTAATGATGATTAACCAAAGTGAGTTAGGGGTAGTTGTTATTGTTGTTTTGTGATATGGTGGCTTTAATGACCGAAAACTCATTTACTTCGTTAAGCACTGAGGCAGTGTAGAATATGGGTTAATTCAACAGCTAGGTTAAACATGTTGCGAGAATGAGAGTATTTGCATTTGGTGTAATTAAGGGAAGGCTGATTTAAAGGCCCTCTAATATTCGCAGAAGGTATAAATCGGAAAGGATCCTGGAGATCATTTCGTCCAATTCCTGGCTGGCTTAAAATTACATAGCTATTCAGTCAGAGGCCATTCCAAGAATGAAGTGATTATGTTAGTAACTCCAGTTAATTATAAGTCAGCGTGAGACATGTGCCCTGAAGGTAAAAGATTATCCAATTCCCAATACGCCACTGTCTGACTTATATCCTGGAAATGGGAAAATTGTACTTAAAATGAATCATCCGATTTGCCCTCCCGAACAAACAATCCTGCTTTTGAAAATCTACCTTCTCAGGAAATCAGGGTTTTTTCCCTTTAACTTTCTCCCTAACTGGTCTGTTTGCCAAAGGCAGGGAAAATGTTTGGAAAAATAAAGTTTTGCTGTAAGCTGCCTAGAGGGGGAGACGGGTGAGATATAAATTTAATAAATAACTAATTTATTATTCACGATTCCTTTAAGCCTCCCAGTTGAAATTGGAGGATTGGCTGGCAAGCTTGGCAAGGTTAGCCGCCTTTTCCAAAGGCCTAGCATTTTTATTTTATTAGCCAGGATTTAGCTGTCACCTTAATCCTAGATTCCAGGCCTTTAGAATAACGTTTTTTTCCAATCCTGGCAGCTTGAAGACGGGTGGAATTCAACTCCCAGAATTCCCCAGGCGGCATTTTTAACTCTACCTCTTTACTGACTTACTTTGACAGTCTTTAAAACAACCCTGTCCAACAAACCAGGATGATATGGCTACCTAGATGCCAATGTCAGAAAGTTCATTCTTGGTTTATCCAAGAACCACCCAGCAAAGGCCAAAAGAGTTGATATCTTATGAAGTCCCAGAACTTCCCTCTTTTTTTGCAAAGATACGAGTTGCTTTCTAGAATAACTGGGCTGAATTCCCACAACACGCTTAACTCCCCCCGCCCCCAATAACCAGGCTGCATTCATACAACACACCTAACTTTCCTTCCAAGATAACCAGGCTGCATTCACAGGAAACGCTTAACTTTCCTTCCAGGATAAATAACCAAGCGGTATTCACATGACAGCTTAACTATTTCCAGGATTACCAGGCCGCATTCTCACAACCACTTAACTTTCCTTCCAGGATAACCTGGCTACATTCACACGACATGCTGAATTATTTTTCCAGCATAACCAAGCATGTATTCACACAACATGCTTAACTTTCCTCCCAGGATAACCAGGCTGCATTCACACAACATGCTTAACTTTCCTTCCAGGATAACTAGGCTGCCATTCATAGGCACACCTAACTTTATTTCCAGGACAATCAGGCTGCATTCACATGAACCACTTAACTTTCCTTCCAAGAGAACCAAGCCACTTTAACTTTTTTTTCCAGCATAACCAAGCTGTATTCACACAAATCACTAAATTTTCCTTCCAAGAGAAAAACCAGGCTGCATTCACATGCTGAACTTTTTTTTTTCCAGGATAACCAAATGGTATTCACATGACAGCTTAACTTTCCTTCCAGGATAACCAGGCTGCATTCACACAACACACTGAACTTTCCTTCCAGGATAACCAGGCTGCATTCACACAGCATACTTCACTCCCCCCACCCACCCAGGATAGCCAGGCCACACCAAAGCTTAACTTTCCTTCTAGGATAACCAGGCTGCATTCACACGACACACTGAACTTTCCTTCCAGGATAACCCAAGTTCCTTTCCACAGCACACTTAACTGCCTCCCCAGCCCTCGGGATAACCAGGCCACACCAAAGCTTAAAACTGCCCTTCAGGATAACCAGGCCGCATTCACATGACACGCTGATTATTTTTTTCCCCCACCCCCAGGACAACCAAGTTGTATTCACATGCCAGCTTAACTTTTCCTTCCAGCATAACCAGGCTGCATTCATACAACACGGCTTAAAACTCTCCTTCCCGGGATAAAAAAACAGGCGGCATTCACACGACATGCTGAACCTGCCACCCCCACCCACCCCCCCGTCCCCAGGTTAACCAACCTGCATTCACACGACACGCTCAACCAGCGGGAACACCACCCCAACCCCTCCCTCAGTCCTGCCTCGGCCCCCGGGCCCGAAGCCCTTACAAGCACCGCCTCACAAAAGTCACCGAGGCTCAAAGTCTCCCCCGCCGCCACCACCGCAGCGCGCGCCTCTGGCTGCCCTTTCCAGGCTGGGTCCCGCCGCTGCCGGGGCCCGTCGGGCGGTCGGTCGGCGAGGCGGGCTCGGGTGTCTCTCTCTCTCTCTCTCCCACCCACCCCGCCGCCTCCCCGGTGCCTTGGCGAGGCTTCCCTGGCGGGCTCACCCAGGCGGAGGAAAAGCACCACGCTGAACATGGAGAGCAAAGTGGGCACCACGACGCCCAGGAAGGTGGAGAGCTTGCGGGACGCCGTCGGGGCCGCCTCGTCCGCCTCCAGCGAGGAGCTGCTGCACAGCCGGTAAGCCAGCAAAGGGCTCCGCTCCGACAGGGCGCCGCTCCGACGGCCAGGCATGATGATCGCCGCCGCCGCCGCCGGTTTGCGCGCACAACGACCGCGCCGCTCCGGACGGGGCGATGGCGAGCCGGGCTCCCCCTCTCCGGACGCGCCGCCCTCGGCCAGCCCCCGATCCCCGCCTCCTGTCCCGGCTCAACCCCGAGCGCTTGTCGGGCCGCTGGAGGAAGCGCGAAGCACCGGCCGGCTCTTTGTTGTTGTCGTTGTTGCTGTAGTAGTAGTAAAGTTTTTTTTTAAAAAAAAATACATCAATATTTATTTATTTATTTTTATTTATTTATTTGATTTTGCCAATTGTTTCCAAGATAATAAGTATAAGTGTATACATAGTTGTGAATACACGAAATGGGTACATATAAGAAAAATAAAAGAAGAATAAGAGAAACAATAGGACAGGGACGGTAGGCACGTTGGTGCGCTTATGCACGCCCCCTACAGACCTCTTAGGAAAGGGGTGAGGTCAATAGTAGACAGTCTAAGGTTAAAGTTTTGGGTTTGGGGAAGAAACACAGAGTCGGGTAGAGTATTCCAGACATTGACCACTCTATTGCTGAAGTCGTATTTCCTGCAATCAAGTTTGGTGCGGTTAACTTTGAGTTTGTATCTATTGTGTGCTCTTGTGTTGTTATGGTTGAAGCTAAAGTATTCATTGACAGGTAGGACATTGCAATGTATGATTTTATATACCATGCTTAAGTCAGACCGAAGACAGGAATTCAAGGTTTTCTAGTTTTAGAATTTCAAGTCTGGTGGCATAAGTATTCTGGCAACGTGTAGAAGAGTGGGAGAACTCTTCTTGTGAAATAATATCGTTTCATGGGACTGTGTGTGTGTGGGGGGGTGGTGGTTCCTGAGTATCACTCCCTGCCCTACACTTCCCATTTATTCCTACTAGTTTTATTTTGTATATACTTATAACCGTTTATACTTCTACGTTTATACATGATGTTCATACTTTATGCTTGTTTTCTCATACATGCTTGACAAACTAAATAAATAAAATAAAAGTAATATGAATACAAGTGAAAGTTACTACGTTAATCCGATTTACGTGATTGGTATACATATCAATATCAGCACATCATCCTTCCCTCCTCCTCCTCCTCCACCTTCTTCTTCTTCTTCTTCTTCTTCTTCTTCTTCTTCTTCTTCTTCTTCTTCTTCTTCTTCTTCTTCTTCTTCTTCTTCTTCTTCTTCTTCTCCTTTCTCCTTTCTCCTTTCTTCTTCTCTCTATATAAGATTTGCAAAACACCCCTCGCGCATCATCACAAAATCTCCAGAACCGTAAAGCCTACAAACTTGAAATTTAGCACATATGTTCCTCTTGGCTTCTAGGGGCTCACTAAGAAAGGATTTTTCGAAACAACCATCAGAGCGTTAGTATTTCCTATATTATTATTATTATTATTATTGTTGTTGTTGTTGTTGTTATTGTTATTATGCTCTGATGCTAAGGTGTTCTACTCTCCCTCCCCACCTGAAAAGAAATCTGTTCCAAATGCAAAACACAAGCAGAGGAGAGGAATTTCAGTTTCAGTTTCACAGCACCAAGCGGCTTTATTACACAACAGTTGAGCTGAGCCACACCCAGGCTCCTTGCTCTCTCCTTCTTGCTCACACAGCAAATACTGTTTCAGTTTCCAAACAGCCCTCAACTCTCACACCCACTGACAGGACGCTAACCAGATGAATACTGATGGATTCTAGTAGGCAGAGGCAGAATTTTCCCGCCCTTATTTTCCTCCCAAAAAACTAAGCTCGACCATATATGTTTCGCAGCGAAGCATGGGTATCGAGCTAGTATCTAAATGAATTTAAATTCCATTCATATTAACCCAATTCACGCTAACATTGGTTTTTTAAATTTTTTTAATCTTTATTAAACAATAAACAACAAACAAACAAAAACAAAAAATACATTAAAAATATTGAACAAATATTGAACATGGTACAATCCTCTCCTAACATCCATCTTTGTCGTTACATTGCTAAATCCACTAATAATAGTACATATTTTCATTCTATATATATTATATATACACATATACATTTGGTCATTCCTATTCTCTTGGTCCTTCCTCTTCTCTAACCAACCGTAGAACTTGTCCCATATTTTATAATAGTCCGATTCGTCCTTATTTTTTAATTCCTTTGTCAATTTGTCCATTTCTGCACACACCCAAATTTTCCTAATTATTTCAAATTCGTTTGGAGTGTCTTTACTTTTCCATTGTGGTGCGTATGCCAATCTTCCTGCAGTAATTCTATGAATTATTAAATATGTAATGTCCTTATCATATTTCCTCGTATTGAGGAAACTTTTACCCAAAATCAGGCAAAGCAGGCCGGCAGATTGAGTTGCTCCCAGAATCACAGGTTCACTCAGAGATCTATCTTTCTGCAATCGGCTACCTGAGTCTGCACTGAAAAATAGAAGCTTCAGGCCTAAGGAAGGTTCAGCTCTGCTTTTAGATTAGCTAGAAAGCAAGAAATCCAACGATTTCCTGCTTTCTAGCTAATCTAAATCTCCTGGCACAGCAGAACAGCTGATGGTCGGGGAAAAGAAAAAAGAAAAATAGCAACTTACCAAACGCAGGCAAGTTTGATGGCGTGCATGCCAGGTAAGGAGTGAGTGGGCGGGGCAGGGAGTGGCAGGGCCAGCCAGTGGCGCGATTTGCCAGTTCTCTCTCCAAACTGCACAGAATCGTAACAACCGGTTCTATAGAACCAGTCCGACCAAGTAGAATCCCACCCGATCGTAATTTTGAATGGTCATTAAGCGAATGGTCGTAAGTGGAGGATTACCTGGACAGTGTTTCTCAACCTGGCCAAAGTCAAGATAGCTAGACGTCACCTCCCAGAGTTCCCCAGCTGCAAGCTGAAGTTCAAGCCATCTTGAAGTTATGCAGGCTGAGAAATTTTGGATTAGGGGGTTGAGCTAGATGACCTCTGAGGTCATTTCCTAAAGTACGACTGCTTAATTAGGTACCTGGTTAATCTAGCAAAAATAATTTCTAGCTCAGCTCAATAAATCAGACCACTAACTGGGCCGGTTTGAATTGATTCAGGAAATAAAAAAAGTAATTAAGATTAGCATGTTGCGTGAATGCAGTTCGCTGGGTTTGAAATAGCTCGGATCCTGCTTTTTCACGTTTTCTTAACTCATCCCTTACTACCTGCAGAGCTCTGCTCTGTTCACCCCGTCTAGGAATGATGGCACCTGTAGTCCAGCGGGTCAGGGAAAGCTAGGAAAGGCTGGATTTTTGGCGGGGAGGGGGTCTGTCTCCAGATTAAACCAGCTCTTTGAGCCAGACCAACCGCTGGGGACTCCCACCAAGAGAAGGAACATAAAATGTTTAAAAGCAATTAAAAAGGCAGTCGGGATCGAGTGGCAATAAATGCTCCCCCGTCCAGCCTGCAAATTCTCCCAGGGATCTTCAGTTTCTCCTTCGCGGTAGGAAGAGCTATAAAATTAATAATTGGTCTTCTAACTAATACTAACGTTGCCTTTATCATTTAAAGGGCTCGACCCGAATTTTAGGCAAGCAGGGAAGGATTTTCTCCAAACGGTGGGTTGGAGCAGAAAAATGCATCTCCTTGGCCCTCTGGCGACCAGGCAGGGGAAGATAGGTGGTGTAGTCCATTGGAAAAGAGACAGAACAGGCAGTCCTCAACTTACGTCCACAGATGGAGTTCTGAATTTCCCTGGCTAAGTGAGACGTTGAGTGAGTTTGGCTTGTTTTGCAACCTTCCTTCCTTGCAACCATTGTTAAGTGAATCGCTGCAGCTGCTAAGTTAGCAACGTAGTTGTTAAGTGAATTTGGCTTCCCCCTGGCTTGTCAGAAAGTTACCGAAGAGGATAACGTGACACATACACACACACGGGAACACTGCAACCCATCATATATATGAGTCGGTTGCCAAGTGTCTAAATTTGGATCGTGTGATTGTGGGGGGGAGCTGCAACGGGCGTAAGTGTGAAAAATGGTCATTGGATCCCAGGACATTGCGACTGTCATACTGTCATAAACCTGAACCGGTCATCAAGCATCCGAATGTAAATCACGTAACCATGAGGATGCTGCGATGGTTGTAAGTGTGTTCTGACCCAAACCCTTGTCCAATAAAACAAACACGAACTAAAGGAAACAGAAACCTTTTAATGATTCTGGTTAAACGGCTGGAGCAAACTAATTAACTTTGATAAGCACAAGCCTCGCCAAAACTGTGCAAGGCTGCCAAGAATAACAGATAAGAAATATTTTACAACACAAGAGTCTTCAAATACCAACTTAAGATACTGCAATGTCCACAAGGCTGAGTTTCAAAATGTCTTTGCTTCCTGCAAAGAACGTCTGGTTCACAGCTGGCTTTGATCTTCTTGAAGGAGGGGCCATTACTTTGCAGCCTTACTCCTGAGTCGCCCGTGCTGTTATAACTGCTCTTTCCTACGAGCAATCCTGCACACACTTGGCACAGGCTCCTCGGGAACCTCCTCATCACTGCTGCCAGCCCCCACAATCTCTGAAGGGAGCAGTCCACTCCCCAATGGTCCTGGCCCCTCATCTGAGTCCTCGCTCTCCTCAGCCGTCTGCACCTGCTGCCGGCTAACCACAACAAAGTGTGAAAAACGGCTGTAAGACACATTTTTCCCCGTGCCGTTGTAACTTTGAATGGTCTCTAAGCAAACTGTGGTAAGTCAAAGACTACCTGTACCAGAAGGAGCCAAGCCAGAACTCTTGACCTCCCCGTGCCATCAGCCTCTGCCTCTTGCGGAGGTGCCAAATTTGTGACTTTCCAACTTCCCCAGCAACAGCCAGGATACAACACAACATGTCCAAGCTACGTGTCTTGCAGGCATCCAGGAATGACTCACAGGGCAGGGCCGGCAAACCACAACCTTCTGGAGGCACCACAACAACAAATGTGACATTCAAAAGCACGTTACAGGTAGTCCTCGACTTACGACCCAAAAGTTCCATTGCTACGTTTGTTAAGAGAATTGTGCCCCATTTTACAACCTTTCTTGGCGCCATTGTTAAGTGCATCACCGCCGTTGATAAGTTAGGAACACAATTGTTAAACGAATCTTACTTCCCCATTGATATTTTACTTCTCAGAACAGTGGTGGGATTCCACCGGTTTGGCCTGGTTTAAGCGAACCGGTAGTAAAAAATGCTATCGTTCGGCCGAACTGGTAATTTCCAGGGTTGCCATCTGGCCGTTTTTCTGGCCAAATTCGAGAAATCTGGCCGTATAAAAATCTGTTTGGCCGTGAAAAAAATCATGTCTCCGGCCAAATATATTTGGCCGGAAATTTGGCCCTATGAAAGTTGTTTGGCCGTGAAATCGAAATTTTGGCCGAATACCGGTTTTGAATACAATATATTTGCATGAAAATGACTGTCAGATCGTCTGAAAACCTCTGAAAAACGACGCGATACACAGGCCGAAGCCTTCTGACTGTGAACAGCGCTGCGTAATATAAGCGGATGTTAACCCGGATGTAAACATCTCAGTATTGGATTGTTTTCTCGCCAGCCGGCGCGCGGCGTCACGGAAAATCCCGGATGTGCGACCGAGAGAGTGAGCTGAAGTGAGCTGCCTAGCCTGGATGTGAGTAAAGAAACGCAGAAATTCCCATGACGTCACGTCACGTTGTCGAATAAAGACTATTTTTTATGATTTGATTATTTAAAAACAGTTAAAAAAACAAAAAAAACAATATATCCTTATGTTATATTGCATAAAAAAATTGGGCCGGAAAATTTGGCCGTGAGAGAAAATAATTTGGCCGAATTTGGCCGTATTTTGACTTGAGTTTGGCCGCAGAGCCAAGCTGCGATCTGGCAACCCTAGTAATTTCTTCTCTCTTTCTCTCTCTCTCTCTTTCCCAATGATCAGCTGTTCCGACGATCAGCTGTGCCGGGACCCCCCTCGCTCTCTTACTGCTTCTCTCAGGAAGCTTCCCTGGGGCCCAGGAGGGAAAAAGGGGCACGCGGCGGGGTGCACACACACAAAAAAAAGAAGCCACGCCCACCCAGTCACATGGCCATGCCCACTTAGCCACACCCCCACCTAGCCATGCCCACAGAACCAGTAGTAAGAGTATTTGCATCCCACCCCTGTGTCAAAAAGTCGCAAAAGGGGATCATGTTACCCTGGGACATTGCAACCGTCATCAATAGGAACCAGTTGCGGGTGGGTGCACTAAGGGAGGCTCACCCAATCTCATGGTAAACATGTTGTGCGTTGACAATAAAGGTTTGAAATTTGATATTTGAAATCTGAATCCGTTGCCAAGCGTCTCAATTTTGATCGTGTGATTATAGGGATGCTGCAAACAGTCATAAGTGTGAAAAACAGTCATAAGTCCCTGATTGTAACTTTGGTCACTAAATGAACTGTTGTTTTTCAGTGTGGTTGTAACTTTGGTCACTAAATGAACTGTTGTAAGTCGAGGACTACCTGTACACTACTCCCTACTTATTTTTCACCTTCCCCATCAAATGATATTGGCGCTATTCACACAACGCCTTAACCCGGCTGTGAATTAATTCGGTGTTTTTTTTTTCTGGATTCATGGTATGGATTTATGCATAACTTTGAACTGTTGGACTGGATTCAAACAATGGCCTAATTCTTTAAAACAAACAAACAAACAAACCATCCACTAGCACAGGGTTACTCACTAGCCAAGTCACTAAATGAATGGTTGTAAGTCAAAGACTACCTGTAGAAGGCTGGAAATACCCCTGTGAATATTCCATGGGTTAAAATTCACTTTGTACTTAATTGATTGAAGGGTACCGGATTGTGGCCGTAAAAAAAGAGGACAGCCATGGATTGTGGGGGAAAGTTTGGATGGCCGCAAATCAAACCTGGTTTCCTGAATGAGTTAACCTGGTATTTCTCAACCTTGGCCACTTGAAGCTGCGTGGACTTCAATTCCCAGAATTCCCCAGCCAGCCGTGCTGAAATCCAAAAAAGGATTAATCTATAAAACAAGGGTCTTCAAACTTGACTGCTTCAAGACTTGTGGACTTCCAACTCCCAGAATTCCTCCTCCAATCATGTTAGCTCAGGAATTCTGGGAGCTGAAGTCCACAAGTCTTGAAGCAGTCAAGTTTGAAGACCCTTGTGATAGATGATGGATGGATGGATGGATGGATGGATGGATGGATGGATGGATGGATGGATAGATGATAGATAGATAGATAGATAGATAGATAGATAGATAGATAGATAGAGGTGGGTGAGTGGAGGGATGGATGGATGGATGGATGGATAGATAGAGGTGGGTGGGTGGGTGGATGGATGGATGGATGGGGAGATGATAGACAGACAGACAGACAGGTATTGGGGATAGAACAGGGGTCTTCAAACTTGACAGCTTTAAGATTTCCTCCTCCAGTCATGTTAGCTCAGGAATTCTGGGAGTTGAAGTCCACAAGTCGAAGCAGTCAAGTTTGAAGACCCTTGTGATAGATGATGGATGGATGGATGGATGGATGGATGGATGGATAGATAGATAGAGGTGGGTGGATGGATGGATGGATGGATGGATGGATGGATGGGGAGATGATAGATAGACAGACAGACAGACAGACAGACATACAGGTATTGGTGATAGAACAGGGGTCTTCAAACTTGACAGCTTTAAGATTTGTGGACTTCAACTCCCAGAATTCCTCCTCCAGTCATGTTAGCTCAGGAATTCTGGGAGCTGAAGTCTACAAGTCTTAATGCTGCCAAGTTTGAAGACCCTTGCTATAGAACAATACAGGTAGACCCTGACTTTCTTTTGTTAAGTGAGTTTTGCCCCATTTCACGACCTTTCTCGCCATAGCTGTTAAGTGAATCACCAGAGTTGATAAGGTAGTAACCTGGTTGTTAAGTGAATCTGGCTTCCCCATTGACTTTCCTTGCCGGAAGTTCGCCAAAGGGGAATCACGTGACCTTGGGGGGGACACAGCAATGGTCGTAAGTGTGAACCAGTTGCCGAGCATCTGAATTTTAATCACTTGACTATGAGGAGGCTACAAAAGGCGGTAACTGTGAACAATGGTCGTAAGTCTTCATTTTTTTCAGCGCTGTTGTTAACTTCGAACAGTTACTAAATGAAGTAAGTAAGGTCAAAAATAACTGTAGAAAATAAATACAGGTGGTTCTCAACTTATGGCCATTATGGAGCCTGCCCATTAGGGTTGAAAGCATGAGTGGGATTCGACCGGTTTGGACTGGTTCGGACAAACCGGATGTTAAAGTTACATCTGGTTCGCCGAACCAGTATTTCAACTGACCGGCTTGTCCCACTCCGCCCAGGAGTCTCCACGTGGCCTATTTTCGATGGAGGTAAGTAAGTGCAGAGTCTGTGTGGGAGGCTCTGGGAGGGGGAAAAATGGGCCTTCCGGAAGTGTAGGCCTGGGGGAAATCTCCGGATTCTTGGGAGGATGAAAACAGCCTCCCCTGGGCTCTGAAGGCCCACTGGAAGCCAGAAACAGGAAGTTTTTGTAGGCCGCACCTACCATGGTCATGCCCACCCAGCAACCGGGTAGCAAACCTATTGCTGGGATTTTTGAATCTCACCCATGTTTGAAAGTCACTAAATCGCTAAACAGTCACTAAATGAACTGTTGTAAGTGGAGGCCTACCTGTAGAAAATAAATACAGGTCATTCTCAACTTAGGGCTATTATGGAGCCTGTCCATTCGGGTTGAAAGTCACTAAATCACTAAACCAACGGTTGTAAGATGAGGACTACCTGGAAGACGGCAATTTTTATCTGGCAACTCAACTGGATCACACTTCACAACACGCGGGAGGAAATTACACCTTGACTTAAACCCTACTTTGGAAAGCCACTAAGCATTTCCTTTGGGGCTCGTCAAAATCCACCTGCCTTACTCACATTATCTGATGGAGCAATTTGGTTTCTAATCAGCAGAAAGCACCGCCCAGACGTTTTAACTCCAAGCCGGTCCTTTAACTCCTCGGGAACCGAATACAGGTAAGTCCTTGACTTAACAATCGCAGTTGAGCCCCAACAGTTTTGTGGCTTAGTGGGTTTTACGACATTTTACGACTTTTCTTGCCGCCTTTGTTAAGTGAATCACTGCAGTTGACAAGCTGGTAACCCGGTCGTTAAGTGAATCTGCCTTCCCCATTCAATTTTTGCTTACCGGAAGGTCGCAAAAGGGGATCGCGTGCAGGGGTGGGATTCGAATTTTTTAACAGCTGCTTCTGTGGGCGTGGCTAGGTAGGCGTGGCTAGGTGGGTGTGTCCATGTGACTGGATGGGCATGGGTTTTTTTTATTGCAGCAACCCACCCCGGTTTTTGTGCCTCCTGGGCCTCAGGGGAGCCTCCTGGGTGAAGCATTAAGACAGCGAGGGGGATCCCAGCACAGCTGATCATCGGAACAGCTGATCGTTGGGGAGGGGAAAAATACCTTAACGAAGTGACTGGGTGGGGGAGAACGCAGTGACGTTGGGCATGTACACGATGTGTATGCGCGATAAGGACGGACTGGCCAGGGAGGGGCGGGCAGAGAGGGGAGGGGCCAGCCAGGGGCACGATTTGCCGGTTCTCCAAACCGCACAGAATTAAAACAACCGGTTCTATAGAACCGGTCTGAACCAGTAGAATCCCATTTCCCTGATCACATGACCCCCGGGACATTCCAACCAGGGGTGGGATTTAGCTGGGTTTGGGCCAGTTCAGATGAACTGGGTGTTAAATTTACATCTGGTTTGCCAAACCGGAAGTTGAACTGACCAGCTGGCGCGGCCCACCCCGCCGGGCCGCTTCTCCCAGGAGTCTCTATGCAACCCGTTTTGGATGCAGGTACATGCAGGGTCCACGCTGAGGCTCTAGGGGGATGAAAAACGCCCCTCCCAGAAGTTCCAGAAGTCTGGAAACGGGCCTGTTTCGGGCTTCCGGAGGGCCACCGGAGCCCTAATTAAGACCCCACCCACTCCAGAGTACCATGTTTCTCATATAATAAGGCCGGGTCTTATTTTTTTTTTGAGCCCTGAAAAAATGGCTAGGCCGTCTTTTCGGGGGTGACTTAATTCCCCCCCCTTGCATCTTTGGGCGGGCGACGACGGCTTGAATGTTGACCTCGGCGTTGGTGGGGCACTTCGTATCGGGGTCAACGCAGGCAGCACCATATCCAGGTGTGCAACAAAAGTATTCCATTCCCCCCCATTTCGCATGTTTTAATATAGGCCTTAATTTGGAGGGAGGCGCTTAATTTCATTTCATGCCTATAAAACATGCTGGGACTTCCTATTGGGGGAGGCCGTATTGTTGGACAAACAGGGTAGAAAGTTAAAAATTAAGCTAAGGTGGGGATATAGGGGGTGGAACAGCCCTACTACTTACCTTTGGACAGGTGTAGCCAGGCCTAGCACACCCCGACACCTGCCTTGCCAGCCCATTTCTTCTGCAGCCAGCAAGGCTGGCAAGGCTTTCCTGAAGGCCTCTGGAACTGATAACAAAGCTCTGGATCGATCCAAAGCTCTATTATGGGATGCAGAAGCCTTCAGAAAAGACTTGCTGGCCACAGAAGAAGAAATTCCTGAAGGCCTCTGGCAGCGAAAAGGAGGCCGAGGGCAACGCACGCAAGTGAGGTTAGTTAGGTGGATGACTTCCCCCGAAAATAAGACCTGGTGCTTTTTTTTTTTTTTTTTTGGTGGCAACAGGGTCTTATTTTCGGGAAAACGTGGTAAATATTTTGCTTTTGAATTGCAGTGGAACAAGATTCACCTCCAGGCTCTGCATTTGAGGGGCTGCCCCAAATCCCAACCTTCTTGGGCAACAAGGAGACAGGCACCTTTCCCCCCCAAATAGACACTTGTGTTACCTTAAAAACCAGGTTGCCAAATGCAGAAGCTGGAATTGCAAGTGGAAAAGGAAGGTCCCTTGCCCCAGTTTAGGAAAATGCAGAAGCGTGAGGCCCAGACTTTTATTAAAAGGGTAAGGCTACCTTTGTGTCTTTCTTGTGTGTGTGTGTGTGTCTACACAACCAAGGGCATATGTTGAGTGAGGAGGTGGTTTAAAAGAGTCAAGATGGTGGCCACATCCATGCAATTGATACATTGCTTTTCGGACAAAGGAGTGGAGCTTAACATGGCTGGGTATGTCTAGTTTAATGAAAAGAAGGATTAGGGGGGACATGATAGCAGTCTTCCAATATCTAAGAGGTTGCCATGAAAAATAGGTCAAATTATTCTCCAAAGCACCTGAAGGCAAAACAAGACAACACAAGAAACAATGGATGGAAACTAACCAAGGAGAGAAGCAACCTAGAACTAAGGAGAAATTTCCTCACAGTGAGAACAATTAATCCTTGGAACTGCTTGTCTCCAGAAATTGTGGGGCCCCCATCACTGGAGAGGAAGAAGCTTCTTAAAAACTGGAGGTTTTTAAGAAGAGATTGGACAGTCACTTGTCTGAAATGGTATGGGGCAAAGGTCTTCAAACTTGGCAAGTTTAAGACTTGTGGACTTCAACTCCCAGAATTCCTGAACTAACAGGACTAGAAGAGGAATTTTGGGAGTTGAAGTCCACAAGTCTTAAAGGAGTCAAGTTTGAAGAGCCCTGGTATAGGGTCTCCTGCTTGAGCAGGGGGTTGGACTAGAAGACCTCTAAGGTCCCTTCCCACTTTATTCTATTCTAAATTTAGAAAGATGTCTGTCTGGTCTGTACTAACTGATCTGCTTGTGCCATTGCTCTTATCTCCTGCAGCAAAAACAATAACAAATCGTATGACATTTTAAAACTTTGACTCATTGAAGTATAATCAGGCTCTGGCTTAAAGTAACTTTTTTTTCCCAGACTAGTGTGTGGGAATGATAGTCCTGTGATGGAATAAATACTTCTGTAATCAGGTAGAAATAAGTTTGTTTTGACTTGGTGCGTAAAACCCTGTCTCTTCTAGTGCAATAAAAATAAATCTTAGGCCTTGTAAAATATAGCTTGAGGAAAAGTGATTATCCTCATGCAGGTATTTAAATTAGATGATCTTCGCAAGTTCAGAAAAAGTTTCCGTTTGGTACAGAAACAGTCCTTGGCTTACGGCCACAATGCAGCCCAGAATTATGGTTGTAAGTTGTGATGGTCGTTAAGCGAGGCCTGTCTAACTACCACAATCCTTGCGCTTCCCGTTGCAGCCGTTAAACAGCCACACATGTCATTAAGCAGAGCACAGGGTGCCTCAGGGGTTGGGGTAGGCCTTGGGAAGCCTAGGCCAGGCCGATACCTCCGCAGCTCACACAATTTCTCCCCTAGCGACCTCCTAGCAACGGGGTGGAAACCTGTACGTCATGGGATTCCCTCTGATAAATCCCGTTTTTCATTCGCTCACTGGAATCAGATACTGTGCTCCATCAAAATCATTATTATGATTTCATTATTATTATTTATGATGACCATGATCACGATTTATCACTTATATCTCTTATGTATACTGTAAGCTTATGCGCCGAAGACAAATTCCTTGGCCAATAAACACTTGGCCAATAAAGAATTCTATTCTACTGTACTCTAGTCTAGGCTATACTTATTTCTATATTCTTATTTCTATATCATATCCTATTCTACTCATTTTCTTTATTCTGTTCTATTTCTGTATTTCTATTCTATTCTACTCTACTCTACTCTATTCTTATTTCTATATTCTTTTCTTATTTCTATATCCTATCTTTTTCTACTCATTTTCTCTATTCTGTTCTATTTCTGGATTTCTATTCTATTCTATTCTACTCTATTCTTATTTCTATATTCTATTCTTATTTCTATATTCTATTCTTATTTCTATATTCTTTTCTTATTTCTATATCCACCCTATTCTACTCATTTTCTCTACTCTGTTCTATTTCTGTATTTCTATTCTATTCTATTATATTCTACTCTATTCTTATTTCTATATTCTATTCTTATTTCTATATCATATCCTTTTCTACTCATTTTTTCTATTTGTTCTATTTCTGTATTTCTATTAGATTCTACTCTATTCTTATTTCTATATTCTATTCTTATTTCTATATCCTATCTTTTTCTACTCATTTTCTCTATTCTGTTCTATTTCTGTTTCTATTCTATTATATTCTATTCTTATTTCTATATTCTATTCTTATTTCTATATTCTTTTCTTATTTCTATATCCTACCCTATTCTACTCATTTTCTCTACTCTGTTCTATTTCTGTATTTCTATTCTATTATATTCTACTCTATTCTTATTTCTATATTCTATTCTTATTTCTATATCCTATCCTTTTCTACTCATTTTCTCTATTCTGTTCTATTTCTGTATTTCTATTCGATTCTACTCTATTCTTATTTCTATATTCTATTCTTATTTCTATATCCTATCTTTTTCTACTCATTTTCTCTATTCTGTTCTATTTCTGTATTTCTATTCTATTATATTCTACTCTATTCTTATTTCTATATTCTATTCTTATTTCTATATTCTATTCTTATTTCTATATCCTACCCTATTCTACTCATTTTCTCTACTCTGTTCTATTTCTGGATTTCTATTCTATTCTATTCTATTCTATTCTATTCTATTCTATTCTATTCTAATTCTAATTCTAATTCTAATTCTATTCTATCCTTACTCCTTTTCATTCTGTTCTGTTCAGTTCAGCATTCAATACCATCATTCCAGACACTCTTCTAAGTAAATTAAACCAACTAACAGTACCTGAACGCACTTGTAAGTGGATCATAAGCTTCCTAACAAACAGGAAGCAGCAGGTGAAGCTAGGCGGAATCACATCTAATACCTGTACAATCAGCACAGGGGCATCCCAAGGCTGTGTGCTATCTCCACTTCTCTTCTCCCTATATACCAATGACTGCATCTCAAACGATCCATCTGTTAAAATACTGAAGTTTGCTGATGACACAACAGTGATTGGTCTCATTCGAGACAACAATGAATCTGCATAAAGGTAGGAGGTTATACAACTTGCCTCGTGGTGTAACCGGAACAATCTGGAACTGAACACACTCAAAACCATAGAAATGGTGGTAGACTTTAGGAGAAACCCTCCCATACTACCACCTCTTACAATACTAGACAACACAGTATCAACAGTAGAGACCTTCAAATTTCTAGGTTCTATTATATCACATGACCTAAAATGGACACCTAACATCAAAAACATCATGAAAAAAGCACCACAAAGAATGTTCTTTCTGCGCCAACTCAGAAAGCTCAAACTGCCCAAAAGGAGCTGCTGATACAGTTCTACAGAGGAATGATTGAGTCTATCATCTGCACCTCTATAACTCTCTGGTTTGGTTCTGCAACCCAACAGGACAGACACAGACTCCAGAGGATAATTAGGACTGCAGAAAAAAACATTTAGTACCCACCTGCCTTCAATTGATACTGTATACTGCACGAGTCAAAAAGAGGGCTGTGAAAATATCTACAGACCCCTCACATCCCGGACATAAACTGTTTCAACTCCTTCCCTCAAAACGACACTATAGAGCACTGCACATCAGAACAACTAGACACAAGAACAGTTTTTTTCCAAAAGCCATCACTCTGCTAAACAAATAATTCCCTCAACACTGTTCAACTATTTACAAAGTGTACACTACTATTATTGTTAATCTTCTCACCACTCCTTATCACCCATCCCCTCCCACTTGTGATTGTAGGACTGTAACTTTGTTGCTTGTATCCTTACAATTTATATTGATTGTTTCCTAGTATGATTTGATTGTTGATTGTATCCTATGACTATCATTAAGTGTTGTACGTTATGATTCTTGATTCTTAATGAATGTACCTTTTCTTTATGTATACTGAGAGTATTTACACCAAGACAAATTCCTTGTGTGTCCAATCATACTTGGCCAATAAAGTAGTCTATTCTGTTCTGTTCTGTTCTGTTCTATTCCATATTCTATTCTTATTAGCGTAAAATGAGAACATGACAAAAGTAATGTAAACATATACAGGTAATCCCAGGATCATGTCATCTCCTTTTGAGGGCTTTCTGAGAAGCCAAGTCAAGGGGGAAGCCAGATTGACCTAACAACCCATGTTACTAACTTAACAACTGTGGTGACTCACTTAACAACTTTGGCAAGAAAGGTTGTACAGTGGGGCAAAACTCCATCGACAAATGTCTCACTTAGCAACGTAAATGTTGAGCTCAATTGTGGCCATAAATCGAGGACTACTTGTACAGGAAATCTGAGTGTTAGGTTCTCTGAGCTTTGGAATGAATTAATGCATGGAAATATTAGAAGCCGAAAATTTTACATTGATGATTAGATGATTAAGGATCTGGAGGCTAAGACATATGAAGAACGGTACTAATACCACTTTATAAAGCTTTAGAAAGACCACATGTAGAATACCGCATCCAGTGTTGGTCACCACACTATAAAAATGTTGAGACTAGAAAAAGTGCAGAGAAGAGCAACCAGGATGATTAGGGGACTGGAGGCTAAAACATATGATGAACAGTTGCAGGAACTGGGCCTGGCTAGTCTAGTGAAGAGAAGGACCAGGGGAGACAGGATAGCAGTCTTCCAATATTTGAGGGGCTGCAACAGAGAGGAGAAAGGGGTCAAGCTATTTTCTTTCTTTTTTTAAAACAAATTTTATTAGTTTTTACAAAACAATACACAAACAAACAAAGCATAGAATATAATAACATGGAAGATCTTTTCTGAAAAAACCAATAGAACATATTTAGAGACAGAATAATTCCAAATTATCACATTTCCATACAAGCACAATTTATATATTTACGTTATCTGTTCAACTTCACATCTTATCCCAACTTCTCTTTATTTCTCCCTTTCATTCTATTATTCAAATTATATTTCTTGTTAATAAAATTTTTATTGCTTTTCAAGGACAATACACAAACAAACAAAACATA